>NC_029790.2:30185461-30202635 GCF_000816755.2 Arachis ipaensis
TCACCTAACATACATATACTCTATATAACTTTAGAATCATGTCTAGCTACCCATAGTTTTCACTTTTGCATTACATACTCATGCATCAACTTTTCTCTTAACTTGCATCACATATCCATTGATTTTTCATTAGACTTAACATTGGGGTAATTTTGTCCCCTTATTCATTTATTTAATTACTTAATTACTTGATTATTTTTGGATTTTTCTCTCTTTTTTTATAAATTAAAATAAAAAAAATAAACATAACTTATCAATGCACATGGATTTTTAATTTTTCCGGTCTCACATGAGTAGGTACCCAAATTCCCATTATTTTATCATGACACACCCCCTTTTTAACCCTTGTTCCCACAATCTTCCCATACTCAATTAACACACACTTTCTATCTTAAGCTAACCAAAGATTCAATTGGGATATTTAATTGTTTTTCCGCTTAAGGCTAGTAATGTGGTAAAATATAGAACAAATGGGATAAAAAAGGCTCAAAGTGGCTGACAAAGGTAATTTAAAGGGTAGGCTTATTTGGGACAAGTGAGCTAAACAAATAATGACCTTAATCATACGCATGCATATAACATATTAAATATTGGACATATAGGATGAAACAAAATAAGATTGCAATCATAGAGAAGTAAACACACAAGAATAAAATATTTATGGTTAAATAATGTAACCATGTAATTAAGCTCAAATCTCACAGGTTGTGTGTTCTTAGCTTTTTAAACTATGTTCCAAATACAATTTCAAGCAAATTTACACAAAAGTTTTGATTTAAATTAGTGAAATTTTTCAAAAAATAAGGTCTTAGAAGAAACTTATTATTTTCTAACTAAATAGAACATGCATGCAATTAACCTATTACTATGCAATCTATTCTATCTTAAACAAAAGAAAAATTAACTAAATATCCTATTTTATTGGTGTTTAAGGAAGAGAATTTACCTCCGGAAGTCAGGTACTGACCGACCTCCCCACACTTAAGGCTTTGCACCGTCCTCAGTGCCATCTGTCAGGAACAAAGTGGGGCTAGTAGCAGCATCTCCACCATCGGGACCGTCATGGCTCCCTGTGTTGGTAAATGAAGTGGAGTCCGGGGTGTCTGGGTCTTTGTAGTTTTCCATAAGTAGCTCCTTGAGGTATGTGAATCGGTGCTTGTTACGGCGCTCTCTTAACTTTGCTTTGTGTTCCTGCCGATCCAACTTTTCAAGTATCTGATGAAGCAGTTGGTTTGTTGTAGGTGCTTGTGGTGTTGAAGGAGGAATGTCTTCAGCCGGTTCTGTAGGCTGGCTTGTAGTGGCTGCTGGCGGTCTGATATATTTCCCGTTAGGGACGTACTGGTCATCCCGTGGAAGTAAGGCTTTGGTGTCCCCAGCTCTGTAGGAGACTCCGGCTGCCGAGACGAGATCTGAAACCAAGGCGGGAAAAGGTAAGTTGCCCGCAATTTGTACGTGTCCCATTGCATTCCGGATGTGTCTTGGTAAGTTTAGGTGCTGGTCTGTAAGGATACACCAAAGTAAAACAGCCATGTCTGTAGTGAAGGAGGACTCGTGAATGCTCAGAAAGACGTAATGAGACATAATCTGTGCCCATACTCGAGCCTCCAAGGTAAGTGCTGAAGCTGATATCCCTTTTGGTCGGGATCGATAGTATCCGTAGATCCATCTGCTGCCAAGTTCTGCTATAACTCTGAGAACGGCGTCCCAGTCAAATTGGTATGTCTGGTGCTTGAGTGAGGTTTCTTGAAATGCGTCCAATCCTTCTGGAGCAGGGGAAAGATCTAAAGCTTGTTGAATGGCCTCTTCAGTTATGGGGACTTGCTTCTGACAGACATAAACAGACTGCGTGGTTGGCATGTGAAAGTTGGAGTAGAATTCTACTACCCATGAGAGATTAACCTGCCGTGGCTGTCTCTGTAGGAATCCCCATTGTCTTTGTTCAATTTGTGGCTCAACAAATTCAGCAATGCGGGTCGGAAGGATGAGAAGGTGCTCGTTGTTATAATTCCTTGCTGCCAGGATGGGGAACATCTGCTCACAGTAGCGGTTAGGAAACCGCGCAGTGTCCTTTGCTGGGAAGGCTTTTTCTTTTTCATCGACCTTGATGATCCTCTTGATTTTTTTTGTTGAGGGCTTTACTGCTGTTGAAGATGGCTCTGCCACTAATGCTCTTTTTGTTCCTCTCCTTGCTGGTGGTTTGGGAGTAGCTTTCTCTTTGCCTTTCTTGGTGGCCATCTTGAAAAAGGAAAGAGAAAGTAATATGTAAAGTGAAGGGTTCGAGCAAGGGAGCGAATATTATGAGTGGTAATCAATGCACGGTAAGGAAGGATGTCGTTAACACATGGTCTAGACTACATGTGAAAAGTTCATCAAAGGAAACATAGCAAGTGCATGTGATGGTGATAAACCACTATTTCATGGTTTATCTTGTGCTCAATTGAGTGGTTTTTATCAAGTCTTTGCACACTTATTCATACTATTTGCATGGTTTTACATTCTCCTTCCTAATTTTGTGCTATGATTGAAAACATGCTTCTTTGGCCTTATATTTGCTAATATTAATCCTATCTAATTACCATTCGATACCTTGATATGTGCGTTAAGTGATTACAGGGATTACAGGGTAGGAATGGCTTAGAGGATGGAAAGAATGCATGCAAAAGTGGAAGGAATACAAGAAACTGAAGGAACTGCTAAAGCTGTCCAGCCTTACCTCTTGATACTAAATTGACGATAACTTGAGCTACAGAGGTCCAAATGACGCGGTTCCAGTTGTGTTGGAAAGCTAACATCCGGGGATTCGCAACAATATATAATTTTCCATATCTATCCTAAAGCCAGACGACCGAACGCGTGGGTCACGCGGACGCGTGACCTGGCAAAAACGCAATCCGCGCGAACGCGTGGACGATGCTTCCGCGTGACTTTGCAGCGACCTGTACGTACCAGAAATCACTGGGGGCAATTTCTGGGCTATTTTTGACCCAATTTTTAGCTCATAAAACATAGATTAGAGGCTACAGAGTGGGGGAATGCATCCATTCAATCATCATACTTTTCATTCACACAATTTTTAGGATTAGATGCAGTTTTAGAGAGAGAGGTTCTCTCCTCTCTCTTAGGATTTAGGATTGGGATTTCTCTCAAGTTTAGGATTATTTCTCTTCAATCACAGGTTCAATGTTCCTTTAATTTACTTTCTAGTTTTATTTACTTCATTAATTTAATTGATATTTATCTTCTAGATTTTGCTTATGGACCATTCATGTTATGATTTTCTTAATTAATACATTTTGAGGTATTCCAGATTTAATTTTGCTTTAATTTATTTATGAATGATTTCAATTCAAATTAGATTTATTTTTCCCTTTTGACTTTGGTTAAGTAATTTATAACACTTGAGTTATCAACTCAGCTGTTGATTGAAATTGGAATTCTTAGCTAGTTAATTTGCACTCCAATAACTCTAGTCTCTCCATAGGAGTTGACTAGGACCTGAGGATCAAATTAATTTGTCCACTTGACTTTCCTTTATTTAGTAAGGGTTAATTAAAAGTGGGAGCAAAAATCCAATTCTCATCACACCTGATAAAGATAACTAGGATAGGACTTCGATTCCTTATACCTTGCCAAGATATTTTATTATTATTAATTTATTTTTCTTGTCATTTAAATTACTTGTTCCTTATTTTAAAAAACCCAAAAACATATCTTTTTACATAACCAATAATAAATCATACCATTCAAATTTTAAAATTTAAAATTTCAAAATTCAATTTTCAAAATTTAAAACTCAAATTTCAAATTCAAATCTCAAAATTTAAAATTCAAAATTTAATTTTCAAATTCAAAAATTTGAATTTCAAAACCTTTTAATTTAAAAACTTATCTTCTCTTACCTAAGTTATCTTATCTTTTTTTTAATCTTAAAAATCTTTTTCAAACCTTTTCTCTTATTTATTTTATTTTATTTTATTTTCCTTTGCTTGTTTATTTATTTTTATTTTTAATTTTTATTAGTTGCTATGAGTTCTCACCCCATCGCTTTGAGTTTGGTTCCAATTTCGTTGCAAGGAATGGAAATTATAACAGGAACATGCATCAAGGTCAAAACAATCGGAGATGGAAGGAGCCACGAGGATCTGATCAACCCTTTCGGCAACAACACCTTCCACAGTACCACAGACAAAGACCATTCCACAATGCATGTCGAGACAATAGTTATGGTGGACCCTTTCGTGACAACCAACCTCCACCAAATTACTATAGTCAAGAGCCATTCCAGGGAGTGTACCAAGATGATGGATATGATGGACCCCCTTGTAGTTACCAACAAGGCCTACCATATGATTATGAACCGCCTCCTCAACATAACTCTGGACCACCATACTCACAAGCCCCCTACTACCAAACATCATCACATGATTCTAACCTTTATCCACCATATCAACCACCCTATGCGCCATATGAGCCATAGATAGATCCACCCTAATTCCAACCCAGTTACTCCCAAGGACCACCACCTCCATATACACCACATCAATATCCATCAATCCAAGAGCCTTATAATCCTACTTATGATATCCGAGCAGAACAAGAGTCAAGGGATCGTCTCAAGGAAATAATGGATCAATTTCAAGCAACCCTGCGTCAATTGGACCGAGCGATAAGCCGAACAGCACCCGAAGCTTTCATGGCTAAAGAATCTCAACTTGAGAATACGGAATTAAAGTGTGCTGTGCAACAAGTGGAAAAGATGGAAAGTGATGAACCACCACATTCTTATGATGAACCACCCTCTTATCATGAACTTTTCCTCCCAAATAATGAGCCCTCGCATCCACCTCAACCTTCAATGCATGATACTATTGGTGTTCTTCTTCAAGGGCAAAGAGAGATAAAACGGGGAGTACTAGAATTCACGACTGCCTTTACTGAGGTAATAAATCGATTAGCTTCCCAACATTTGAGCACTCAAAGTACTCCCATGGCTACATGTGAAGAATCAAAAGAAGAGCGTAGCATGAAAGAGACACTAGAAACTCCTGTGGACAACGAGGAACATGGCTTTGTATTGGAACAAGTGGAGGAAGTCATAACAGTTGCAGAGGAAGAAGTGGTTGAAGATTTAGGAGATGTTGAACCTCCATGGGAATGTAGAATTATAGAGTACCCCTCCAATAAGATTGAAATTGATGTCAAGAAGGCCAGTGCACAACCTTCATGGCATATTCCTTATGAAGATTTGGATGGGATAGATCAAGAAGTAAGTTCCCTTGGTGATGAGAATCATGCATCAAGTCCTCCTAGTGATAAATCTACATCCGCAAACGAACTCCTTGAGTATAAAGACTCTTCTCTGATTGAGTCTGCAAATAATGTGGAAGTAGAAGCCCTTCGAAAAGGATGGACGGGAGTTGAGTATACTTTGTCAAGAACGTTGGAGACTTCTCCACCTAGGTTGTTGTCTACTCCTTCACTTGAGTGGGTAAAACTTATCTCTGTTCGTCTTCCTATCCCACTTGAGTATGGTGTTCTTGAAACGGACGGCCAACTTAGGAACCTTTGTGGCATTAAGCGTAAGAGAAGAATGTTTAGTGGTTGGAGTTGCAAATCAAGGCTTATCAAGGTTGATACTTCAAGAGAAAGATGTAAGGGCTCAACTGGTGATAATTTGGTTAGATCTAAAAGAAGAGTTTGGTACTCCATAGAGAATTCAAAGTGCTTGCCACCCGGATGGAACCATGATGATCAACTTGAAGACGGGTGCAGAAACAAGATTTGGGATCCAGGCATATATGAGGATAAAATTTGGGAGCTCAAAACTTGTGAAGAACTCCATCAAAGCTTGAAAAACTTACTTGGTATTGATAAAGCTTATTGGAAGTCCAAGCATTGGTGGAAGTTGCAGGATGAGTTCAAGCACAAGCCGCCATGACAAGGAGCTCACCAAATGTCCAACTTAAGGACTTTAACTAAAAGTGCTAGGTGGGAGACAACCCACCATGGTATGATCGTTCCTTTTCAATTTTAATTTTATTTCGTTTTGTTTGTTTTAAAGTTTTGTTTTATTCTATTGAACCTGGAATTATTCATAACTTTCATATCAGCATTTGCATTCTGCATTCTGCATATTGCATACTGCATCAAAAAAAAGAAAGAGGGATCGACGCGCAAGCGTCTACGACGCACACGCGTCGTGTGTGAATACGTAACCAAAAAGTGAGTTGTGCGAGAGACGCACGGGAGGGGTGCGTGGCGCACAAGCCACTCCACGCGTACGCGTGACTCATGCGTACGCGTCCCCTGTGATATTTACCACCCATGCATAAGCGTCAACGACGCATACGCATGGATACCCAAATTGGCGTAAAGAGCACCTGGACAGAGGGTTGTGCTACCCTTGCGAGGGAATTGTGCGAAAGGCACAAATTCATTCACGCGTACGCGTCCCTGACACGTGCGCATCATGTTCCCTTTATGGCCATCCATGTGTACACGTGGGCGACGCTTACGCGTCGCATGGCTAGTTCAGTTTTCATGCTTCCGCGTGATGCACACATACGCGTCGCGACCCATTTCTGCATTCTTACTTCTTTCTTCTCTCCTTTCTACTTCTTTCTTCCTTCTTTCTTACTTTCTTCTTCTTCATTCCTTTAACCTCTAATCCCTCTTCACTTCCATTCTATTTTATTTAATTTATTTGTATACTTTCATTCATTGCATTTTAATTTTTTTCATTGGTGTTAAATTTTCTTATTCAATCATTGTATCTTTTCTGGTATTATTTTGGTGCTTACTGACTTGTTTTACAATGTGGATGATATTATTTTTCTGTCAATGTCAATCTTTTATGATACCTGTATTCCTTTTGCATTGACATGAACTTACACTGCCTTTCATTACCCATATTCTTCCCCTTTATTGCAAATTTTTGCACTATTGATATGCCATTTGCTTCTACTATTTTTTCACTTGTATGTTGTAGCTACCATGTACTTGAGACCCTTATTATTTGGTATTAACACCCATATTTTATTTGTTTTCTATCTTTATTTTTGGGTTACTTTTATTCTTTTCCCTCTTCTTTCAGGATGGCCACCACGAAGGGAGAGGAAAAGCTTCTTAATGGGGAGACAAACAAGTCCATCTGCTCAATCTTTGGAGAAAAGCATCAGTCGGAGCTACCCGTCTACTTGTACATCTCAGCATGCACCGAGGACGGTGCAATCTTTAAGTGTGGGGAGGTCGATACCGATCTCCATGGGTTAGTTACCTTCTTCTCAACACCAATGGTTTATTTTCTTTGTTAGTTGTTGCATTTGCATGTTTGATTGCATGTTTGCTTGATTTTGTGCATATTTTACCACCACTTGGTTAAAATAATATTTTCTTTTTTCAAGAAATTTTTTATAACATTTCACTAATTTGATTTAAAATTTCTGATAAACTTGTTTGAAGGAATATTATACTGGAACAAGGTTTAGAGCTCGAACACATAAAACAGTGAGATTTTGAGCTTATTTAAATTGGTTGCATTTTATCAACCAATATTTTATTTTTGGTGTGTGTTGTTCTCTCTAAAATTGTGATATTTGTCTTGCTTAATTCTATATTTCCATTGTTTGATGTATGCATGCACTTATATGATTGAGGCCTTTGTTTCATTGATCTTACATACCCATATGGCCTTACCTTTCATTATCCTTTGCAAACCAATGTTGAGCTTGTTATACCCCTTTGTTCTTTACTTTAGCACATCATTAACTCTAAGTGGAAAATAATAATGTCCTTAATTTGAATCCTTGGTTAGCTTAGACTAGTGAGAGTGCTCATGAATTAAGTGTGGGGAAAAGTGGGTTTGGAAATATTTGGTTTAAGAATTGGGTGTTATATATCTTAATGAAAATGTGAAAGAAATATTAGGACATGTTCAAGGGGACAAAATGCCCCAAAATAAATGGTGAAAGCAATGCATATGTATTGTACTCAAAATTAGGATGCATGAATATGTGGAAAACATGGTTAATGGATAGTTAGGTTTTGTATTTTGGTTACATGGATTATCTTAAGTTAGGTGGGAAAAGTTTAAGTTAATTAAGGATTCAGATTTTAGTCCACTTGACCAAATACAATCCTACCTTGACCTTGACCCCATTACAACCCTTAAAAGACATCTTGATTTGTGTATTTGTGCATTAAATTTCTGTTGATTGGTAGAAGAAGAGAAAGCCTTAGAAAGCAAGATTAGTAGAGAATTGAGAGAATCGAACCTTAAACACTTGAGTGATTAGAGTGTATACACTTCCAGTGAGGGTTCGATGCTCGATTCTTTGTTCCTGGCTTTCATGAGCTATTTTCTTCTGCAAGTTTACTTGTACTTTATTTTATGATTTGAATTAGTGAAATCTAGTTCATATTTGTTCTTGAAGGATTTGTTTACTTTTAACCAAGTAGGAAAAAGCAGTGTGCATTTAGTTGCATACATAGGTTGCATTTCATACATTCTACCATTCCCCTTCACTCTTTTAGTTCTCTTAAGCTTAGCATGAGGACATGCTAATGTTTAAGTGTGGGGAGGTTGATAAACCACTATTTCATGGTTTATCTTGTGCTCAATTGAGTGGTTTTTATCAAGTCTTTGCACACTTATTCATGATTGAAAACATGCTTCTTTGGCCTTATATTTGCTAATATTAATCATCTCTTATTACCATTTAATGCCTTGATATGTGCGTTAAGTGATTACAGGAATTACAGGGAAGGAATGGCTTAGAGGATGGAAAGGATGCATGCAAAAGTGGAAGGAATACAAGAAACTGAAGGAACTGCTAAAGCTGTCCAGCCTGACCTCTTGATACTAAATTGACCATAACTTGAGCTACAGAGGTCCAAATGATGCGGTTTCAGTTGCGTTGGAAATCTAACGTTTGGAGATTTGCAACGATATACAATTTGCTATAGCTACCTCGAAGCCAGGTGACATGAACGCGTGGACGACGCTTCCGCGTGACTTTGCAGGGACCTGTACGTACCAGAAATCACTGGGGGCAATTTCTGGGCTATATTTGACCCAGTTTTCGGCCCAAAAAATGCATATTAAAGGCTAGAGAGTGGGAGAATGCATCCATTCAATCATCATACTTTTCATTCACACAATTTTTAGGATTAGACGTAGTTTTAGAGAGAAAGGTTCTCTCCTCTCTCTTAGGATTTAGGATTAGGATTTTTCTCAAGTTTAGGATTATCTCTCTTCAATCACAGGTTCAATGTTCCTTTAATTTACTTTCTAGTTTTATTTACTTCATTACTTTAATTGATATTTATCTTCCAGATTTGGCTTATGTACCGTTCATGTTATGATTTTCTTAATTAATACATTTTGAGGTATTTCAGATTTGATTTTTCTTTAATTTCTTTATGAATGATTTCAATTCAAATTAGATTTATTTTCCCCTTTTGGCTTTGGTTAAGTAATTTATAACACTTGAGTTATCAACTCAGGTGTTGATTGAAATTGAAATTCTTAGCTGGTTAATTTGCACTCCAATAACTCTAGTCTCTCCATAGGAGTTGACTAGGACCTGAGGATCAAATTAATTTGTCCACTTGACTTTCCTTTATTTAGTAAGGGTTAATTAAAAGTGGGAGCGAAAATCCAATTCTCATCACACCTGATAAAGATAACTAGGATAGGACTTCGATTCCTTATACCTTGCCAAGAGATTTTATTATTATTAATTTATTTTTCTTGTCATTTAAATTACTTGTTCCTTATTTTTAAAAACCCAAAAACATATCTTTTTACATAACCAATAATAAATCATACCTCCCTGCAATTCCTTGAGAAGACGACCCTAGGTTTAAATACTTTGGTTATAAATTTTATTGGGTTTTGTTACTTGTGACAACCAAACTTTTGTAAGAAAGGAATTCTTGTCGGTCTAGAAGCTATACTTACAACGCGAATTTATTTGTGAAAATTCTAGATCGCGCGAGAATTTCGTTCTTGAGATGGCAATTAAATGCAAGATGTTTATTGGCATGCTGGCAAAGGCATGAGTAGCATAGATCAAGCATTCAATGTCCAAGTTAGATTACCAAGTCTTTCAAACTAATAACCTGTTTGTATTGACAATTAAATTAAATTAATAAAATATAAAAGGGGTTTTGTAAAAAACAGGCATTAAAGTGGTAGGATAACATAAAGGTAGTGCAGGATGCCATACGGGCTTTTTCACAAACACATAGCATGCATGGTAAATATCTTTTTTGAAAATATAAAATAGAACATGGAAGTAACCCTTTAAAAGGTAATATTAATTGTCAAACAAATCTATGATAATCCACAAGCAAAATATAGAAAATAAAGACCGAAATAAATTTTTAACACCAATTAAAAGGAATGAAAAGAAAGAAAGAAAAAGAAAGAGAAAATATAGATAAGGAAAGTAAAAAGAAAAAAAAGAAGTAGAAAACATAATAAAAAAATAAGAAAAATAATGGAAAAGTAAAGAAGGAAGAAGAATAAACCTTGATAATGGGTGTAAAAAGAAAAGAAAAGGGGGAGAGTAAAAAGTGAGAAAGAGTAGAGAAGGAAGAAGAGAGAAGAAGGAAGTAAGAAGGGATAAGAAAAATTAGGAGTTGGGGAAGAAAAGATAAGAAATTTTGGTTGATCTGGATATTCTGTGCGCTGCGTGTGACGCGGACGCGTGGGTCACACGGTCGCGTGGTGTGTGATGTTTTTCTAGTGACGCGAACGCGTGAGTCACGCGATCGCGTGGTGTGATTTGTGCGAATGGCGCAAGGGCAGCGACGCGTTCGCGCAACTCTCTGTCTCACTCATTTTGCCAAAATATTTGGGTGACGCGATTGCGTGGTTGACGCGATCGCGTAGATGGCCATGTTTGGAGGACGACGCGGACGTGTAGGGCACGCGGGGCGCGTGACAGGGCTGGTGCTTCTAGCATCACTCCAGCCCCACTCCATCATAACTTGCTTCCATACACCTCTTTTACGTCAATTTTTAAGGGCATGCTTTCGCATGACTCTCTGTCCAATTTTCTTTTCTTCAAAATGCACTAGTGACGCGGACGCGTCAGCGACGCTGCCGCGTTGCGTGCGTGCTTTTTTTTAAATAATATGCAGAATGCTCATGCAAACTATATGCAGCTATATGCAGGGATGATGAGAAGAGTCATTAACATCATAAAAATAAAGTAAAAATAAAACTAAGACTGAAATGGAACGATCATACCATGGTGGGTTGTCTCCCACCTAGCACTTTGCTTTTACGTCCTTAAGTTGGACGCTGTTAGGCTCATTCTGCTTCTCTTGGTGGGTCTTCCAAGAGGAAAATCTCTAGTTCCTTTTGATTCTTCATCTTCTCACCATGATAAAGCTTTAGGCGATGGCCATTGAGCTTTAGAAATTTGGAGTTAGTAGGATGACGCAGGTGGAAAACTCCATATAGCTCTACCTTTTCTACTCTGTATGGACCTTCCCATCTTGATCTCAGTTTACCCGGCATGAGCCTCAGTCTGGAGTTGTATAGTAGAACTAACTCCCCTGGTCTGAATTCTCTCCTTTTAATGTGCTTGTCATGGACAACCTTCATTTTCTCCTTGTAACGCCTGGAGTTGTCATATGCTTCTAGGCGGAGGTTCTCTAGTTCTGCTAGTTGCAGCTTTCTTTCAGCACTAGCTTTTGTAAGATTCATGTTGCACTCTCTTATAGCCCAGAAAGCCTTGTGTTCCACCTCTACAGGGAGGTGGCAAGCCTTTCCGTATACCAAGCAGAAGGGGCTCATCCCAATGGGTGTCTTGTACACTGTTCTATATGCCCAGAGTGCGTCTTGTAGCCTGGCACTCCAGTCCTTCCTATGAGGTTTTACTATCTTCTCCAGAATACGTTTAATCTCTCTGTTAGAGACTTCTGCTTGCCCATTGGTCTGGGGATGATAAGCTGTTGCTACTTTGTGAATTATCCCATGCTTTTTCAGTAATCCTGTTAGTCTCCTGTTACAAAAATGGGTATCTTGATCGCTCACGATTGCTCATGGTGATCCAAAGCGACAGATAATATGGTTTCTAATAAAGGAAACAACAGTGTTAGCATCATCAGTGCGGGTAGGAAGTGCTTCCACCCATTTAGAAACATAATCTACGGCTAACAGTATATAAGAGTAACCGTTAGAATTTGGAAATGGACCCATGAAGTCAATGCCCCAAACATCGAAAATTTCACAAAAAAGCATAATCTGTTGAGGCATCTCATCCTTCTTGGATATATTACCAAACCTTTGGCATGGAGAACAAGATTTACAAAATTCAGCAGCATCTTTAAAAAGAGTAGGCCACCAGAATCCACAGTCTAGAATTTTTTCTAGCTGTTCTTTGAGGGCCAAAATGTCCTCCACTCTCAAATGAGTGGCAGGCCTCTAAAATGGACTGAAATTCTGATTGAGGTACACACCGTCTAATTACCTGGTCAGCACCACACCTCCATAAATATGGATTATCCCATATATAATATTTGGACTCGCTTTTCAGCTTGTCTCTCTGGTGCTTAGTAAAATTTGGAGAAAAAGTGTGGCTAACTAGATAATTAGCTACAGGTGCATACTAAGGAACTACTTCAGATACTGCTTGTAAGCTATCAAATGGGAAATTATCATTTATAGGAGTGGAGTCATCCTTAATGTGCTCAAGGTGACTCAAGTGGTCTGCCACTAAATTCTGGTTACCACTCATGTCCTTAATTTCTAAATCAAATTCTTGTAGCAGCAGTATCCAAGTATTAGCCTTGGTTTGGACTCCTTTTTAACTAATAAATATTTTAGAGCTGCATGGTCTGAGTACACTACTACCTTAGCACCAAGTAAATAGGCTCGGAATTTATCCAGAGAAAAAACAATAGCAAGAAGCTCTTTTTCAGTAGTAGTATAATTAGACTGAGCAGCATCTGAAGTCTTAGATTCATAAGCAATTACAAAAGGGTCCTTACCTTCGCGCTGAGCTAGCGCTGCTCCTACTGCATGGTTGGAAGCATCACACATGATTTCAAATGGCTGGCTCCAGTCTGGTCCTCTCACAATTGGAGCTTGAGTCAGGGCGGTATTCAGCTTATCAAATGCTTGCATACAGCTCTCACTGAACTCGAACTCAATATCTTTCTGCAGCAATCTGGATAAAGGCAGTGCTACCTTACTGAAGTCCTTAATGAATCTCCTGTAAAAACCTGTGTGGCCAAGGAACGAACGGACTTCCCTCACGAAGGAGGGGCAAGGTAAACTAGAAATAACATCCACCTTTGCTGGATCTACAGAAATGCCAGTATTAGACACATGTCCTAGTACAATTCCTTGTTTGACCATAAAGTGACATTTTTCAAAATTTAATACAAGATTTGTATTAACACATCTGTCTAACACTCTAGATAAACTATCCAAGCAAAGGCTAAATGAATCACCATATATGCTGAAATCATCCATAAAAATCTCCATACAGTTCTCAATAAGATCAGAGAAAAGACTCATCATACATCTTTGGAAAGTAGCTGGTGCATTGCATAAGCCAAAGGGACGTGTAAAAGTGGTCTTCTCCTGATCTTCAGGAGCTATATGAATTTAAAAGTAGCCTGTATAACCATCTAAAAAACAGTAATGGGATTTACCTGACAGGCGATCAAGCATCTGATCAATGAATGGCAAGGGGTAGTGATCCTTGCGAGTGGCTTGGTTGAGACGCCTATAGTCAATGCAAACTCTCCATGAATTCTGCACTCTAGTTGTCAGGAGCTCTCCATGCTCATTTCTTATTGTTGTGACTCCAGATTTCTTAGGCACCACTTGTACTGGACTGACCCATTCACTGTCTGAGATGGGGTAAATGATATCTGCTTCAAGTAGTCTGGTTACTTCTTTCTTGACAACTTCTAAGATGGTGGGATTCAATCTTTTTTGAGGCTGACGGACAGGCTTTGCTCCCTCTTCTAAGAATATTCTGTGTTCACAAACTTGAGGGCTAATGCCTACTATATCCTCCAAGCTCCATCCAATTGCTTTCTTATGTTTTCTCAGCACACTGAGTAGCTGTTCTTCCTGTTGAGAAGTGAGTTCTTTTGCAATAATGACTGGGAACTTCTGCTTGTCCTCAAGGTAAGCATACTTGAGGTGTAGAGGGAGGGGCTTTAATTCTAATTTCTGCTCATAGCTAGGCTCTGGATCATCCGGGACTGGTGATAATGGTAAAGTCTTCTCATTATTTTCAGAAAGTGTCCCCACACTTGGACCTTGCTCCATGTACTTCTCTTCTAATTCTTCCTGGTGAACTTCAGCTACAGTTTCATCAATAATGTCGCATTGAAAGATAGAATGATCTTTCGAAGGATGCTTCATAGCTTCATTTAAACTGAAACTCACTGTTCTGCCATCTATCTCAAAGGAGTAAGTTCCTGAGAATGCATCCATCTTGAACTTTGAAGTCTTCAGGAATGGTCTTCCAAGTAGGATTGATGATGGTCTTCCTGAGTCATTAGGGGGCATTTCCAGGATGTAGAAATCAATGGAAAATGTGAGCCCCTTAATGCTCACTAATACATCTCCAACAATTCCAACTACTGTAATAATACTTTTATCTACTAACACAAAACGAGCTGCCGACCTTTTTAAGGGAGAGAGCCTTAAAGTATCATATATAGACAAAGACATTATACTAACACATGCTCCTAAATCACACATGCAGTCAGAAAAATTTACACCTCTAATGGTACAGTTAACCATACATGGACCTGGATCACTACATTTTTCAGGTATATTTCCCATTAAAGCAGATATAGAACTACCTAAAGGAATAGTTTCTAATTCATTAATTTTATCTTTATGTATGCATAAATCCTTTAGAAACTTTGCGTATTTAGGTACCTGTTGAATAACATAAAAAAGGGGAACAGTTACCTCGACCTTTTTGAATATTTCTACCATTTTGAGGTCAAGTTCCATCTACTTTCTGGGTTTCCTTGCAAGTTGTGGAAAGGGAATAGGAGGGGCACGATTTGTAGCTTCAGCATCCCTTGGGGCTTCATTCTGTGGTTGAACTTCTTCTTCTTCAACTATGTCCTGTACGTCCTCTTCTTCTTCAGCTTCTTCCACTTCTACCACATCTTCTGCTGGCACGTTTTTTGGTGGGTTTGGCTCCTTATGGTTCCTCTCCTATAATGTGGTTCCAGACCTCAAAGTGATGGCGTTGATGCCACCTTTGGGATTAGGTAGTGGTTGAGAAGGAATTCCATTAGAGCTTGAAGGTTGATGTGTGGAATTAAGTGAGGAATCCATCCGGGAGACGAGAGCTTGTAAAGTGACAGTCAAGCCATTCAGACTAGAGTTCAGCTGTGCCTGCATGTCTTGTTGTCCTTGCGCAAGAGAACAGAGCATCTCATCATTTGATGAGGAATTAGAATAAGCAGTCTGAGAAACCTATTGTTGGTTATGCTGGGTTTCTTGTGATTGTCTTAGGTGAGGTGCTCTGTAAGGTTGATTCTGATTCTACTTTCTGTTGTTATTATTGTTATTCCACCTTTGGTTTCCATTGTTGTCTCTGCCTCCTCTGTTGTAGTTGTTCCTTCAGCCATGGTTAGAATTATCTCTCCAGCCTTGGTTGGAGTTGTCCTGCCATCCATGGTTATTGTTGCCACCTTGGTTGTAGTTTCCACCTTGTTGATTGTATCCTTGATTCGGGCGGTCATAGAAGTTGTGAGTGGTTGCCACAGTGTTGTCTTCTTGGAGGTGCAGACATTCATCAGTATAATGACTATAATCAGCACAGATCCCGCATACTCTTTGTGGAACTAACTATTGGATTTCTTGTGGTGAAGGCTGAGCTTGTTGTGCCTATTGTTGATTTAACTGCATCTGCTTCAGTAGGTTGGTCATTTCACATATACTCTGGGTGAGAGCAGTAGTCTCTTTGCTAGAGAAAATCTCTGCAAAAGCTTTGGGATGGTTGCGCCTCTGTCTGTGATTCCTAGTGGACTCAGCTAAGTCGTTGATCAGTTGACATGCTTCATCTGCGGTTTTGTACTTTTTCAGAGAACCATTACTAGCACCTTCCAGTGTAGTCTTATCCTAGGGGTTCATGCCTTGAGTGAAGTAGCTGATCAATACTAGTTTACCAATCATGTGATGGGGACATGCGTCTAGGAGATTGTTGAAGCGCTCCCAATATTCATGGAGTCTCTCTGATTCACCTTGAACAATGCAGGAGATTTCTTTTCTCAGTCTATCTGTGACTTCAGCTGGGAAGTATTTTTCCAAAAATTCTCTCCTGAGTGTATCCCAGTTGGTAACAGTTGCTTCAGGTTGGGAGTAGTACCACTCCCTTGCCTTTCCCTCAAGAGAAAATGGGAAAACGGTTAACAGAATAGAAGTTTCATCTGCACCATGATGCCTAACAGTAGAACAGGCTGTCTGGAAATTCCTAAGGTGCTTAATAGGCTCTTGAGCAGGTAAGCCATGAAACTTGGGCATCAAGTTGATCAATGCGGTTTTTAGTTCAAAATCTATAGCTACAGTCGGGTGATGCACTTGATACGGCTGCAGTGTAAAATCTGGGGTTCCAGCTTCCTGGAGGGTAATTTTCCTAGGTGCTGCCATGGTATCTGCACGTGAATCAACTGAATCAGTAGTAAAGGAGCTTGTTTCGCTCTCAGATGGCGGTTCAGATTCGCCCTCAGATGAGACTGGTGAACCGATAATAATTACTTCACCACCCTCGGAGGCTAACCGACGTCGAGTTCGTCTAATATATAAAAGAGTTCTTTCAATTTCAGGATCAAATAGGACTAAACTCGGATCAGGCAATGAACGCGTCATTCAATGAGAAAAACAAATAGCTCATGGTAACATAAGTAAAAATAAAATATGAAAATAAAAATAAAATATATACACTAATTAATAATTTAGTACACTATTGCAACTCCCCGGCAACGGCGTCAAAAATTGGTGCGTGGCAGAAGTTAACCAATTTAGAGATTTCAATTAAGAGGACAGCATTGCATGTATAGTTCTTAACCGGCTAAGATCTACCTCACTAATTTAAAAAAGGGGTTGTCACAAATTTTAGAAATAAAATACTGGGAGTATGAGTCCCAGGTCATCTCCCAACAAGTTGCAGGAA
>NC_029790.2:30202769-30217552 GCF_000816755.2 Arachis ipaensis
TAATGAGTAATTAAAATGATTAAAAATTAAAACAATAAAAATAAACTGAGAATGATTATTGGTGCTCTAAATAAAAGGCCTTGACTGGGGGAATAATTAAATGGAATTTTTATCCTTGTTGGGATCTTCTCAAGTGTAGTATAAAAGGGTGTTGTTCTCACTCGGTTATCCCTTACTAAATAAGGAAAAGTATGGTGATTAAACTAACTCTTACCCTCAAATCCTAGTCCTCTCCCTTGGGGAGGTCTAGTGCTAGTAGGTATGGAATTAGCTAACAACGTCCAATTCAACCAAGCACTTGAGCATTCCAACTCAAGTATCTCCTCTTAATCAATCCCCATGTCAAGTAGAAATTCTACTCCATTGACATGAAATTAATAATCATAAAAATATGAGAAGACATAATTAAATAAAATAAAATAGGAAATTAAAATCAATTAAAATAAAAATAACTCTATATAATAATAAATTCAAAACGCAACATAATTATCTGAACAGAGTCAATGAGTAACTAATTGAACGTAAGGAAGTAAGGAAACAAACTAAAGTAATGTCTTCAACAGAGGTAATGACTCTCAGCATCCAAAAATCCAAGCAAAAACATAAACTATCAATGTAATGCAAATCTAAAAAAACTCCGATCTAAAACTGACGTAATCCTAATGTGATGAATCTGAATGTATGTGGGACATGTTGAGTCTCAGCATGTTCCCTAAGTTTAGTCTGTGTTTCTGGGCCGAAAAATGAGTCAAAATGCGGCCCAAAATCGCCCCCAGCGTATTCTGTTATTTTTGCAGATCGCGCAGGTCACGCGTATACATCGTCCACGCGTTTGCGTCATTCAGCAATTTTCCTTGTCACGCGTTCGCATGATTCACGCGTTCGCGTCATTCATGCAGACTCCAATCCACGCGTTTGCGTCAGGCACGCGTTCGCGTTGCTACGAATTCTCCATTTCGCGCGTTCACATGGGCCATGCGCTCGCGTCATTGCTCGCTGGTCATCTCCTTAGTTTCTTGTGTTCCTTCCATTTTTGCAAGCCTCCTCTCCAATTTCCAAGTCATTCATGCCCTATGAAGCCTGGAACACTTAACACACGGATCATGGCATTGAATAGGATAAAAGAGAATTAAAATACATAATTAAAAGTCTCTAGGAAGCAATTTTTCAACCATGGAGTGATTTTGGGAAGGAATTGTAAATACTTGCTAATCATATGAATAAGTGGGTAAAGATCTGATAAAATCACACATTTAAACACAATATAAATCATAAAATAATGATTTATCAGGTCCCATTTTGGTGCGATTAGGTGGTGTAATGGGAACATATATCGCACACCCAAATATTCTTAAATGGGAAACATTTGGCTGTTGGCCAAATGCTAATTGCATAGGAGAGAACTGATGGTAACTCGTTGGCCTCAAACGAATAAGTGCTGCGGCATGTAAAATAGCATGCCCCCAAACCGAGGTTGGGAAATTTATTCTCATAAGTAAGGGTCTAGCAATTAATTGGAGACGTTTAATAAGTGATTCTGCTAACTCATTTTGTGTGTGAACATAAGCTACTGGATGTTCAACACTTATTCCATTAGCCATACAATAAGCATCAAAGGCTTGGGAAGTAAATTCACCAGCATTATCAAGACGAATTGCTTTGATTGGATTTTCTGGAAATTGTGCTTTTAACCGAATAATTTGAGCCAGTAATCTTGCAAACGCCAGGTTGCGAGAAGATAATAAGCACACATGTGACCATCTCGAAGATGCGTCTATTAGGACCATAAAATATCTAAAAGATCCACATGGTGGACGAATAGGTCCACATATATCACCTTGAGTCCTTTCTAGGAATTCAGGGGACTCAAATCCTATCTTTACTGGTGATGGCCTTAAAATTAACTTCCCTTGAGAACATGCAGCACAACAAAATTCACTAGATTTAAGAATCTTCTGGTTCTTTAGTGAATGTCCCTGGGAGTTTTCAATAATTCTCCGCATCATGGTTGTTCCCGGATGACCCAATCTATCATGCCAAGTTATGAATTCATTTGGGCTAGTAAACTTCTGGTTTACAGTGGCATGTGATTCAATTACACTAATCTTGGTGTAATATAACCCAGATAAAATTGAGGGTAACTTTTCTAATATAACCTTTTTATTTGAATCATGAGTTGTGATACATAAGTACTCATGACTTCCCTCATTCGTAGTCTCAATATGATATCCATTTCGGCGAATATCTTTAAAGCTCAACAAGTTTCTTTGAGACTTGGTAGACAATAGTGCATTATTTATTATGAATTTTGTTCCTCCGGAAAACAAAATTATAGCTCTTCTAGAGCCTTCAATCACATTGTCTGAGCCAATAATAGTATTAACACATTCTTCTTTTGGCACAAGATGGGTAAAATATATATCACTTTTGAGAATGGTGTGCGAACTTGCACTATCCGCAAGGCATACATCTTCATTATATATCTTTGCCATTCTCTTCAAAGACAAATAATAATAAAATGAGTAATATGCACAGTTAAATTGAATACTTGATCGGAATTATTTTTCTAAGAAACACTGTATATAAAAATAATGTCATATACTAAAATTTTATTTTGACACATTTAATGATTTCAAAATTAATAAACATTAATATTTCATTATTTATGTACATTACATTTGAAACTTAAATACATGGAAAATAAAACTTAACAATAAGTTCTTTACATTATTTATTTACATAGTGGTGCACGAAATCACAATCACACGTTTGCAATTCCGCACTACTAACCAGCAAGTGCACTGGATCGTCCAAGTAATACCTTACGTGAGTAAAGATCGATCCCACAGAGATTGTCAGCTTGAAGCAAGCTATGGTTATCTTGTAACTCTTAGTCAGGATATCAATAATAATTCTCGGTTTTAATTGGAATGAGTAAAAGAACATGGATTGAATAATACTTGTTATGCAGTAATGGAGAACAGGTTGAGGTTTTGGAGATGCTCTGTCTTCTGAATCTCTGCTTTTCTACTGTCTTCTTCTTCACGCACGCAAGGCTCCTTCCATGGCAAGATGTATGTTGGTGGATCACCGTTGTCAATGGCTACCATCCGTCCTCTTAGTGAAAATGGTCCAGCTAATGGGGTTAGCATATGACCCCAGAGTCCTTCTGGACTGTTCATTTCTACTTAGGTCCATGATGGAGAAAAGGAAATTCATGTGAATTGCAGATAAACTATATTTTTATTTTTATTTTATTTAATTAAAAACAAACCGAATAAATAAAAAAGAAATAAGATAGAATAAAATAATTAGAAATTAAAATATAAATTTTGAAAACTAAAATAATTACTTAATTAAAAAGATTTGAAAAACTTGGATATAATTTTTGAAAGGGATTTTGAATTTAGAAATTTCAAAACTAAGATAAGATAGAATAAAAATTTATAAAATAAAAATCTGAATTTTTGAATGAAATTTTCGAAAATTCAATTAGATAAAAATGAAAGATATTTTTGAATTTAATTAGGAAAGAGAAAAACAATAAAATGACACCAAACTTAGAATTTTT
This sequence comes from Arachis ipaensis, assembly GCF_000816755.2. Taxonomy (NCBI): domain Eukaryota; kingdom Viridiplantae; phylum Streptophyta; class Magnoliopsida; order Fabales; family Fabaceae; genus Arachis; species Arachis ipaensis. Next base: position 30,206,341 of record NC_029790.2, read on the forward strand.
AGATCAAAACAAAGAAAACAAACAGGGAAACTTTGAATGTCAAGATGAACACTGATAGCAACTTTTGAAAAATTTTTAAGAAAACAAAAACACAGAGGACACCAAACTTAAAAATTTTTATACTCTGAGCATTAATAATTCAGAAAAAAATGAAAGAAAAACAAACTTATGCAATTGACACCAAACTTAAAATATGAAACTAAACTCAAACAGAAGACTAAATTATGAAGTTATTGGTTTTGAAAATTTTCGAAAATAATTTAGAAAAATAAAATAAGGATTTTAAAATTTTAACCAAAAACAATAATAGAAGACTCTAAACCAAAAAGAAAAATTTTTCCTAATCTAATCAACAAAATAAACCGTCAGTTGTCCAAACTCGAACAATCCCCGGCAACGGCGCCAAAAACTTGGTGCACGAAATCACAATCACACGTTTGCAATTCCGCACTACTAACCAGCAAGTGCACTGGATCGTCCAAGTAATACCTTACGTGAGTAAGGGTCGATCCCACGGAGATTGTCGGCTTGAAGCAAGCTATGGTTATCTTGTAACTCTTAGTCAGGATATCAATAATAATTCTCAGTTTTAATTGGAATGAGTAAAAGAACATGGATTGAATAATACTTGTTATGCAGTAATGGAGAACAGGTTGAGGTTTTGGAGATGCTCTGTCTTCTGAATCTCTGCTTTCCTACTGCCTTCTTCTTCACGCACGCAAGGCTCCATCCATGGCAAGCTATATGTTGGTGGATCACCGTTGTCAATGGCTACCATCCGTCCTCTCAGTGAAAATGGTCCAGCTACGAGTTTCGTAGGGCTAATCATCTATCGGTTCTCACTAGTGTTGGAATAAGATCCATTGATCCTTTTGCACACTGTCACTGCGCCCAACATTTGTGAGTTTGAAGCTCGTCACAGTCATCCCTTCTCGGATCCTACTCGGAATACCACAGACAAGGTTTAGACTTTTCAGATCTCAAGAATGCTGCCAATTGATTCTAGCTTATACCACGAAGACTCTGATCTCACAGATTTGAATGCTCTGTTGTCAGGAGAGGCAATCAAACTCGTGAACCAGGAACCAAAGAGATACACACTCAATCTAAGGTAGAACGGAAGTGGTTGTCAGGCACGCGTTCATAAGTTGAGAATGGTGATGAGTGTCACAGATCATCACATTCATCATGTTGAAGTGCGAGTGAATATCTTAGAATAGAAATAAACGTGATTGAATGGAAAACAGTAGTAATTGCATTAATCCATCGAGACACAGCAGAGCTCCTCACCCCCAACCATGGAGTTTAGAGACTCATGCCGTAGAAGATACAAAATTCAGATGTAAAAATGTCATGAGGTTCAAAATAAATCTCTAAAAGTAGTTTTTATACTCAACTAGTAACCTAGGTTTACAGAAAATGAGTAAGCTAAGATAGATAGTGCAGAAATCCACTTCCGGAGCCCACTTGGTGTGTGTTTGGGCTGAGCACTGAAGTTTTCATGTGCATAGGTTATTCATGGCGTTGAACTCCAGCTTTTGTGCCAGTTTGGGCGTTTAACTCCAACTTTTATGCCAGTTCTGGCGTTTAACGCCAGAAAATGGTAAGGAGCTGGCGTTTAAACGCCAGTTTGCGCTACCAAATCTCGGGCCAAGTATGGACTATTATATATTGCTGGCCCAAGATGTCTACTTTCCAACGCAATTGAGAGCGTGTCAATTGGACTTCTGTAGCTCCAGAAAATCCATTTTGAGTGCAGTGAGGTCAGAATCCTACAGCATCTGCAGTCCTTTCTCAGCCTCTGAATCAGATTTTTGCTCACGTCCCTCAATTTCAGCCAGAAAATACCTGAAATTACAGAAAAATACACAAACTCATAGTAAAGTCTAAAAATGTGATTTTTGCATAAAAGCTAATAAAATATAATAAAAAGTAACTAAAACATACTAAAAACTACATGAAAATATCACCAAAAGTGTATAAAATATCCGCTCATCACAACACCAAACTTAAACTATTGCTTGTCCTCAAGCAACTAGACAAATAAAATAGGATAAAAAGAGGATCAAGTTGCAATAGAATCCCAGTGTTTTAAGTGAAGCTCAAATTCTAATCAGATGAGCGGGGCTAGTAGCTTTTTGCTTCTGAACAATTTTGGCATCTCACTTTATCCTTTGAAGTTCAGAATGATTGGCATCTATAGGAATTCAGAATTCAGATAGTGTTATTGATTCTCCTAGTTTAATATGTTGATTCTTGAACATAGCTACTTGATAAAACACTATTTTATGGTTTATCTTGTGCTCAATTGAGTGATTTTTATCAACTCTTTACCCACTTATTCATACTATTTGCATGGTTTTACGTTTTCCTTCCTAATTTTGTGCTATGATTGAAAACATGATTCTTTGACCTTAAGTTCCCTATGTTTAATCCTCTCTTATTACCATTAGATGCCTTGATATGTGTGTTAAGTGATTTCAGAGTTTATAGCGCAGGAATGGCTTAGAGGATGGAAAGGAAGCATGCAAAAGTGGAAGGAATACAAGAAGTTGAAGAAACTGCAAAGCTGTCAGCCTAACCCTCTCGCACTAAAACAGTCATAACTTGAGCTACAGAGGTCCAAACGGCGCGATTCTAGTTGCGCTGGAAATCTAACATCCGGGGCTTCGATTTGATATATAATATGCCATAGTTGCCCTGACGCTAGGCAACGCGAACGCGTGCTCTACGCGGACGCGTCGCAGTGACGAAAAACCAGCGTGGCAGATTTCGCAACCAGCGATTTCTGGGCTGTTTCTGACTCAGTTTTCGGCTCAGAAAGCACAGATTAGAGGCTATAAAGTGGGAGAATGCATCCATTCACAATCATAAGCTCATAATACACAATTTTAGGATTTAGATGTAGTTTTTAGAGAGAGAGGTTCTCTCCTCTCTCTTAGGATTAGGATTTAGAATTTTTATTATGTTTAAGCTATGATCTCTTCAATCACAGGTTCAATGTTTCTTTAAATTACTTTCTAGTTTTGTTTATTCTATTACTTCAATTGTTATTTATCTTTTCAACTTGACTTATGCTACATTCATGTTATGATTTTCTTATTTAATACACATTATTGAGGTATTTCAGATTTAAGATTGTTTTATTTATGTTATGAATGCTTTCAATTTATCCAAATTATTTTCATTCAAGTAGATTCTCTTCCCTTTTGGCTCTGGTTAAGTAATTGGTGACGCTTGAGTTATCAAATAAAGCAGTGGTTGAAATTGGCAGATTACTAATTGATCTAGATCGCTCTAAATCTAGTCTTCCCACAGGAATTGACTAAGACTTGAGGATCAAGCTAATTAGTCCACTTGACTTAACTAAGTGGGATTAAAATCCAATTCTCATCACCGTTGATAAGGGTAACTAGGATAGGACTTCTGATTCTTATACCTTGCCAAGAGATTTTATTTTTATTAATTTATTTTTCTGCCATTTAAATTATTTGTTCCCTATTTCAAAAACCCCCAAAATTCTACCTTTTTGCATAACCAATAATAAATCATACATCTCTGCAATTCTTTGAGAAGACGACCCGAGGTTTAAATACTTCGGTTATCAATTTTAAAAGGGGTTTGTTACTTGTGACAACCAAAACGTTTGTAAGAAAGGTTGATTGTTCGGTTTAGAAACTATACTTGCAACGAGGATTTATTCTGAATCCTAAACCATCAATCTTCAGTTCTTCAAAATGGCGCCGTTGCCAGGGAATTGCAAACGTGTGCCTTATTATTGGTTATTGTAAATATTTACTTTTTGCTTGTTTATTTGTTTTTATTTTTATTTTTTCATAAATTAAGAGGTTATTGGTTTTTTATTTAGTTATTAAAAAAATTTTTCAAAAAAAATTTGTTCTTCGTGTTCATCTTGACCTTCAAGTTGTTCTTAGTTGTTCTCTTCGTTTTGATCCAAAAAATTTAAGTTTGGTGTCATTTTATTATTTTTCTCTTTCCTCATTAAATTCAAAAAATTCAAAATTTAAAACTCAAATTTCAAATTTCAAATTTCAATTTCCAAAATTCAAATTTCAAATTTCAAAATTTAAAATTTCAAAATTCAAATCTTTTTTTCAAAATTCATATCTTTTTCAAAATCTTATCTAATCTTATTTCAAAAAAATCAAATTTCAAAATTTAATATTCAAAATTTAAATTTCAAAAATTTAAAATTCAAAATTTAAATAACCTTTTAATTTAAAATTTGTTTTTATTTTCGTTTTTAATTACTATTATGAGTTCTCACCCCTCTCGCTTTGAGTTTGGTTCCAATGTTGTTGCAAGGAATGGAAATTATAACAGGAACATGCATCAAGATCAAAACAATCAGAGATGGAAGGAGCCACGAGGATCTGATCAACCCTTCCGGCAACAACACCTTCCACAGTACCACAGACAAAGACCATTCTACGATGCATACCAAGACAATAGTTATGGTGGACCCTTCCGTGACAACCAACATCCACCAAATTACTATTGTCAAGAGCCATTCCAGGGGGCATACCAAGATGATAGATATGATGGACCCCCATCATATGCCTATGAACCTCCTCAACACAACTTTGAACCACCACACTCACAAGCCAACTACCACCATTCACCTCCATATGACCCTAACCCGTATCCACCATACCAACCACCTTATGAGCCAAATGAACCATATACAGAACCACCCCCATTCCAACACAACTACTCTCATGAACCACCACCTCAATATTCACCATCTCCATATCCTTATCAAGAAGAACCACCTCCCTATTATGAACCCTCTCTCCCAACCAATGAACCCTCACATCCACCACAACCTCTAGTGAATGACAAACTTCGTGTTCTTCTTCAAGGGCAAGTAAAGATAGAAAAGGGCGTACTGGAACTCACTACTGCCTTAACCGAGGTAGTAAATATAATAGCTTCCCGACATCTGAGCACTCAAAGAACTCCCATGGCTACATGTGGAGAGTCAAAAGAAGAGCAAAGCATGAAGGAGACACTAGAAACTTCGGTGGACAATGAGGAACATGGCTCTGTATTGGAACAAGTGGAGGAAGCCATAATAGTTGCAGAGGAAGAAATAGTTGAAGACTTAGGAGATGCTGAACCTCCATGGGAAAATCAGGTCATAGAGCCTCCTTCCAAGACGGTTGCATTTGATGCTGAGGAGGGTGTACAACCTCCAAGGCATATCATAGTTGAAGACTTGGAAGAGGTTGGTCAAGAGATGGAGATTATAGAAGAAGAAGCACAGCCTCCCATGACCTTGGTGAGCAATGAAGACGAGATTGAATTGGAAGAAAGCTACCGAGAGAAAGAGGTTAATATTGAAGAAACTTGCAAAGAGGTGGAAGTTGTCAGAGAAGAGCACAAGGGAGTGGAGCCTGCAAATTCGTTAGAAATGCTTCTCCCTAAGTTGCCATCATCCTTCACAACATTCAAGTGGGTAAAATTCATATCCCTTTGCTTTCTAATTTCACTTGAATATGGGCTACTGGAGACGGATGGTCAACTTAGAGCTCTTTGTGGCATTAAGCGTAAAAGGAAGATGGTTAATGGTAGGAGTCGTCATGCAAGATTCAATATGGTGGAAAGCTCAAAGTTTAAATGCAAAGGTTGGTGTAAAGCTCAATTGAATGGGTTTAGGAAGTTGTTTGGCCGCCTTAGTGAGAATTCAGATTGCCTGCCACCCGGATGGAACAATATTGCTCAACAAGAAGACGGGTGCAAAAGCAAGGTTTGGGACTCCGGAATTCAGTCTAGAAATCAACACTCTTGGGGCCTTGTCACTTGCTTTAATCTGCTTGAAGGCTTTCTACGCCTAGTTTGGGATCCCGGAGGCCATTGGAATCACAAACATTGGTGGAGATTCTTGGATGAGTTCAAGTACAAGCCACCATAACAGGGAGCTCACCAAGTGTCCAACTTAAGGACTTTAACTAAAAGTGCTAGGTGGAAGACAACCCACCATGGTATGATCGTTCCTTTTCTTCAATTTATTTTATTTTATTTTATTTTTTTGTTTGTTTTTGAGTTTTATTTTATTTTATTTTTCATTGAACCTGGGAGTTTTCATAGCATCTACATTAGCACTGCATATTGCATACTGCATAATAAAAAAAAATCTCACGCGACGCGACAGCGTCGCCGACGCGCCCGCGTCGCCAATGCATTGGGAAGAAAAGAAAATTGAATAGAAAGTCACGCGAGAGCGTGGCTGGAGGCGTGCCTTAGGCACAAATTGATCCACGCGACCGCGTCGCTGACGCGTCCACGTCATGTGGGAAAAATGCCTCCCACGCGTCCGCGTCACCCACACGGACGCGTGACCTAAAAATCGACGTAAGAAAGGGTGCATGGCCGAAAGTTGTGCTGGAGTGGGGCTGGAATGGCGCTAGACGCACAGGCCCTACCACACGAACGAGTGCCCCACGCGTTCGCGTCATTTTTAAAAGAAAGGCCATTCACGCGATCGCGTCAACCACGCGATCGCGTCACCCAGATTTTTGGCAATATGCATTTAAACAGAGAGTTGTGCGAACATGAGGCTGCACTTGCGCCAATCACACAAATCAGGCCACGCGATCGCATGACCCACGCGTCTGCGTCACCTGATAATTATTGCACACCACGCGACCGCGTCACTCATGCGTCCGCGTCGCCTGCGCCGCACAACTTATCCAAATCAGCACAAAAAATCTTATCTTTTCTTCCCCAATCCTAATTTTTCCTCCCTCCTTTCTTACTTACCTCTTCTTCCCTTCTTTTCCTTCTCATTCTTCTTATCTTTCATTTTATTTTACTTAATTTAATTGCATACTTTCATTCATTGCATTATTTTCTTAGTGTTAGAAATTTATTTGGGTCATTATTTTCTATATTTTTGTGGATTATTAAAATGGTTTGACAATTATATATTACTTTTTAAAGGGTTGCTTGCATGTTCAATTTAAAACTTTTAATAGCTTATTTACCATACTTGCTATGTGTTTGTGAAAAAGCCCGTATGGCATTGTGCACTATTTTTCGATTTCTTTCTATCTACTACTCTAAATGCTTGCTTTTCATAAAACCCTTTTTATATTTTATTACTTCAATATAATTGTTATTACAAACATGTTGTTAGTTTGAAATACTTGGTAATCTAACTTGGACATTGAATGCTTGATCTATGCTACTCATGCCTTTGCTAGCGTGCCAATAAACATCTTGCATTTAATTGTCATCACATGCACTTGCTATATTTCCATTGATGAACTTTTCACATGTAGTCATGACCATGTGTTAACGTCATTCTTCTTTATTGTGCATTGATTACCACCTTTTCCGCTCTCTTCCTTACTCTAACCCTTAGCTTTAAAAGTTACTTTCTTTTTTCCTTTTCAGGATGGCCACCAAGAAGAGTAAAGAGAAAGCTACTCCCAAACCACCGGCAAGGAAAGGAACAAAAAGAGCCCCAGCTGAGGAACCACAACCCCCATCCACTTGCACATCTTAGCATGCACCGAGGACGGTGCAATCTTTAAGTGTGGGGAGGTCGATATCGATCTCCATGGATTAGTTACTCTTCTATCTCAACACCAATGGTTTATTTTCCTTGTTAGTTGTTACATATTTGTTTGATTTTGTGCATATTTTACCACTTGGTTGAAGAAATATTTTCTTTTTCAGAAAAATTTTTTTAGAGCATTTCACTAATTTGAATAAAATTTAATGTTACACTTGTTTGAAGAAATATTATACTGGAACATGGTTTAGAGCTCGAACACACAAAACCTGTGAGATTTTTGAGCCTATTTGAATTGGTTGTATTTTACCAACCAATATTTTATTTTTGGTGTGTGTTTTTCTCTCTAAAATTGTGATCTTTGTCTTGCTTAATTCTATATTTTCATGGTTTGATATATGCATACACTTACATGATTGAGGCCTTTGTTTCACTAAGTTTACATACCCATATGGCCTTACCCTTTCATTATTCTTTGCAAACCAATGTTGAGCCTATTATACCCCTTTGTTCTTTACTTTAGCACAGCATTAACTCTAAGTGGAAAATAATAATGTCGTTAATTTGAATCCTTGGTTAGCTTAGACTAGTGAGAGTGCTCATGAATTAAGTATGGGGAAAGTTGAATTTGGAAACATTTGGTTTGAGAATTGAGTATGTTAGAATTTTCTAAAAATGTGAAAAAAAATGTTTAGGACATGATTCATGCATCCAATAATTTAATCATATGCATTAAGAAAAATAAAAGAAAAGAAAATATATAATATAAAATAGAGAAATATAAATATGCTCTTATCTCACTATAATATAAGTAGTTTATCTATTTATTAATATTATAAATATTATAGTTTGAAATTACAGAGAGATAAAAGAGAAAATTTATTAGAGTGTATAAAGAGTAAAATATTGTAGTAAGAGAGAGAGAAGGAAATATTTTTATTGCTGTTGTATTTTCTTTCTGCATCAGGTCATGCCTATTTATAGGCGTACAAAAGCATTGATATTTGGTTTCATTTATTTCATTTTATATTGAGAAACTGAATTCTCATCCTAGAAAGAGTGAACCGCCTATTAAATGGGCATCCACATCACTAGACTTATCTTAACAAATAACTAATAATTCTTTTTACTTGTCATTCACTTGACGATAAACTATGATCATGGGATGGTTTACATGTCTAAGTTGGACTTTGAATTTCTGGTCTTTTATTTTAAGAGCAACTCTAACACTTCAGTTCTAATAACACTTTTTCTGACAAACAGAGTTTTCAATTGTTGGAGGAAAATAGAGAAAGTTCTACACGATTTTTAAGAGGAATGAGTCCTTCTGAATGGAAATTTGAGATAACCAATAATAACTTTTCAAATCGCAAGTTATTATTTAAATAAATAATTATATAATTAATTAATTAATTAAGTGGGACTACAACAAGACTAAAGTTAGTTCTTCCTAATGGAGAAGAGAGAGATGCTTTAAGTTCCTATTTATTATTTATGATGCAAAAGCTAATATGAAGTTACTTTTAATGATAGGTGGGTTATAAATACGAATTGAGATGAGTTTTCTACTGGAGATAGTCTAAGGGACCATATAATGAATCCTCTCACACTATTTTTAGTTGGGTAGATTTATGACTAATTTGACGTGAATTCAAATTCTATTTAAAAATTTATTATTAACCAATTGAATTACTATATACAAAAATAAAATTTAAATTTTTAACAGTTATTTAAGCGAACAAATGAACTAACCAAAATAAATAAGTTAACTAGTAATTACTTGGTTTACACGTAATTTTTTTTTTAGTCCGATAGATTCAATAGATTCCAGTCCTAAGAAGCACACACTCACATACACCACATAGTCGCACATATATTTAAAGGTTTATCTATTAATTAATTACCATCAAGATTAAATCTGAGTGCAACATATTAAAAAACAATATATTTAGCCACTTAAACAAAGTCTAGTTGTGGTTTACCCATAATATTTTTTTTTGGGACTGGGCCCATGATATGTTAAGGAAATGTCTGGATCAATATTGGGCCATCTCTTGGACCCAAAGGGAAGTTAGTAGTCAATGATATTAAGTCCCAATAGGTTAATCAATTGGTACCTGGCTAGCCCGTGAGATGCCCTGCCAATACGCAACCAAAAAGAGAAGAAAATAAAAAAACATATAATTTTGATGAGTTGAGATTGTCATCAAATTGTATCTTGTGACTTAAGTAAATATTATTAGTTCTGACACTCATTAAATAAACGCTCATCATATAAAGGGAAGGATATAGTTACAATGTCTATATTATTAATCTATCAAAAGTGCACTAAAGAACAGAAAGCAAATATCTGATAGACTCTCTCTCTATTACAATGAACATAGTAATTATAAAATTTCGCAATACTTAAAATATATAACTTAAATTAAGATTATATTTTATTATTTTTTTAATGTGATCATTGTTAGACTCTAGTTCCAAGTTCGGGTCAAAAGAAGTGGTCCGCTAGGGGTGCACATGGGCCGGGTGAAGCCGGGTTTGATGTGACCCAGACCCGACCCGAAATATACAGCGGATCTATTTATTAGACCCGAACCCGACCCTAAACCCGATGAAACCAATACTCTTTCGGGCCACAATTATACCGGGTGTAAACCGGGTAAAAATCGGGCCGTTAACATTACATTACGTTGATACCTTCTTGTAAGCTAGCATGTAAAAAAATTCAAATTTCCAAGACTCCAACTATTAATTAACATGGTAAAATTCACTTAGAAAAATATAACAAGAACCAACCCTTCTTCAAAATTAAAGCATAACCACAATCAATACTAAAGCATAACCACAATCAATACTAATATTGTCTATAATACCAAATATTTAAATCAATACAAATAACACAATCTTATGTATTAGTCTAAAGTCTTATGCATTCTAAACATAAAACATTAATTTATAGTCTTATAATGACTAATAACACAAAATATTAAGGTTTACAATACTTAAATTCCACATAAGAATAGTCATGATCTATCACTAATAACACAAAATATTAATTGTGTATGATGACCGGGCCGACTTCGGGTGACCCGAGTTATGGCCCGGACCCGACCCGAAATAATGACCAGGTCTATTTTTGAGACCCGTACCCGACCCTAGACCCGATAAAATCACACCAAATTAGTCCCTAAAGTATTCGGGACCGGGCCGGACCTTCGGGCCGGGCCGGGTCTGTGCACCCCTATGGTCCGCGTAAGAACATCTCTCTTAGAACATATTTGTTGTATTTTGGGTCTAAGCAAAATTTTTTTTTTCAAACACTATGAATAACAAATTGAAAAAGTCTAAGTAACAACATTTTTATTAAAATTTGATTAATATTTAATCAGTAAAAAAAAAACGAATAATCCCACACTATTGGCTTGCTTGAATATCAAAGTCTCATACTATTACATCTTTACCATAGCGAATCTGACAACTTAAAATAAAGATGTTTGTTGAGTGTCATGTCTTAATCCTACAAATTCATATCCTACAACTATAACTAAAACTATATCAGGTAATCCTAATTTCATCTCTGAAACAAGTATATTCTTTATTTTATTTTTTTATTTTCAAATTAAAAAATTTATCTAATAATAAAAAAATATAACTTTAAAAGATGTGCGTGAA
>NC_029790.2:30217663-30218158 GCF_000816755.2 Arachis ipaensis
AATTTAAACGAATTTAGTTAAACTTAAATCTAATTTGTTAAAATAAATAAATAAATAAAATTGGGTCATTCTATAATATATAGACCCAACGAGGGTGTATATATATATAGTGTTAATTTGAATTGATACAATATTTAATTGACGTATATAATTTTGAATATTATATATAGAAAAACAACGAAATCTTAAAAGTAAATATGAATTCAATACATATTCTTCATATTTGGTCCTACCCTACAACTCGACTCAACAATAACGATTCACATAGTTCGGACGAACTAAAATATAGGTCTCTGTAATCTGTGTTCGACCTAAATTAGGAAGCAAGTTAGATGCTCTCTCATTATTTTGTTATCACCATTAAAGTGATAAGCACTTTAAATATAGGGTAACTTCCATTTTATAAAGGTATAATTATTCATGTTCATCTAAAGTCATTTTTAAAAAATAATCATACATTAATATTTTAGATAATAATTTAACTAAAAAGTATAA
>NC_029790.2:30218283-30231235 GCF_000816755.2 Arachis ipaensis
TCATTTCAACAAAATAAACTATCAAAATATAGCTACAAATCTATATTTTTGATAAAAATAATCTTAAAAATATCAATAATAAATAAACTCTTAAAAATTAAAAAATATGAAAAAAAACCCAAATATTAACTATATTCTCCAAAAAATATAGAGATGGAATTGTAATGTAATTTTTTTATGAGTATAGTGGAAAATAAGAGATATTAATCTTTAAAATTTGGTAACTTTACATCAGGTAAATTTTTCGTGAATGACCTAAAATATTTTTGAAAAATGAAACAAGATCTCTGAATCGAATTTGCTTTATTTTTTGTATATACTTTTTAGTGTTTCATAAAAAATTCAAATTAAATACATAAATATTTTGCAAAATACTAATGTCGTTTATCCTTTATAGAAAAAGGAATATTTTTATTTTTATTTTTATTTTTTAAAATGTATTTGTCATTCATATTTTTTGAAATTATTTTGTCTGTGACATAAATTTTGGGTAACATTTTAGTAATTTATCCAGATAAATACAGTAAATATCATCTATTTCTTATTAATATCACTTTACTATATTTGTTTACATAATTTTAAATAACAAATAAATAAAAATGATCATGTAAAATATAGATTTGTATTCTCTAAATTTTAGATTTTATTTTAGAGGGTAAAGTATAATTTTTTTATTATTTATTTTATAAGTAAGATAAAAAAAATATGATAAAAAAATATTCAAAAATAAAAAATTATATTTTATCCTCTAAAATAAAAGTTTAAAATTTAAAGAATTCAAATTGGTAAAGTATATCATGACTAGTGATTAGTGATGATTCCAATAATTAATGGGTTTAGAGGTATAATGAATGTTAAATTGTTAATGCATGATAGTTAATAGTTTTTAGTTGGTGTCAAAAGCTAATTTCATAAAAGGTACTAGTAATATATTAATAAAAATAAAAATAAAAATATAAAGTCTAGTCCAATAAAAATAAAAATCCATCTAAAAAGGTGGGTACGATAAGGGTGGTTCAACCGTACTTATTTGTATAAGTAATTATTTTTTGAAATATCTCTTTTTATCTTGTTATTTTATCTAAAAGAGATCTCAATAAATTCTCAAAATAAAAGAAGCAATCATCCATCATTAAAAGTGGAACTAATCTAAAAGTGGTTATCCACCATTATAGGGACCTGTAGAGTAATTAAACCTTTTTATTATAAATACACTGGTAAAATCTCAAGTATATTCACAACTCAGTATACTGAAAACATGCTTAAATTCTTGTTAACTTAAGTATTGGAGTCTTTTGCAGGTACCACCCCCACCTTCTCATGAGGAACAAAGATAGCGGCACCTCGACTCCAACACAAATCAAATATTGTCCTAGAAAGAATCTGAACTTCACGTTCAGTCCATATCACAATTTCAGGTAACTTTCAAAACACTTACTTTAGAATAAATTACATATTTAAATAAAATAGAATTTAAAATTATCTAATTACAATAGGTGAAAAATGGTTACATTTTGCTCCTATACCTATTCTATATAAATTATTATAAAGTTTAAAATTTTTAAATTTATACACAAATCGCTAGAAATTATAAAGATTTATATGGCTACTATCATAAATTTTTAGAAATTATAGGAATTTATGTGAAAACTAACCGCCATTATAAACCTCTAAAAAAATAGAAATATGAAACCAGCCATCGGTAGATCCAATGACATGTACATTTTCTTTGTGTGTGTATTTTGTTTTCTTCTGTCTTATGCCACCATTTTGAGTTTACTTTTGAAATTATAAAATGAAACAACTAATTTTTATACACATGTAAAGCCAAAGTAGAAATAGGGTGTTCTTTTGTTTGACAAAAATATACTTAATTTTAGTACTAGTCATTTTATTAAAATTTAGATATATTATTAAGTTCTTTAAATATCTATAAAATCACTTTCATAACTATTTTAGATTGGATATATAGAATCATTTTATTAAAATTTAGATATACGGTTAAGTTCTTTGAATATTTATAAAATCATTTCCATAATTATTTTAGATTGAACATATAAAATTATAAGACAGAAAAAAGGATTTTTTTTAAATAAATAAAATAAAAATATTTATTAACGAAATATATATTTACGAGTGTTTTTACTGAAAAGCATCACATCACTGTTCTCGTTTATAGTGTAAACGAAATATACCTGAGAATAAATGCAGCGTATATTTTATTTACATTGTAAATGAGATACATGTTAACTTATTTCGTTTAAATTGTAAACGAGATAAGTGGGTAATTATAACGTTTACAGTGTAAACGAGATAGGTTAAGACAAATTTCCAACGGCTATAAAAGGATTTGCAACCCTTTGTATCCTCCACAAATATTTCACTACTTCTTTGCTATCTATTCCTTCTGAAAATAAGCCAAAATGTCTAGTAGTAGTAGTTTCTTGGTTGTAAGTGTGTATCCGAATTGTCGTATGAGAAATAGTAATAATGAGATAACATTTGAGTGTGAGAATCACATTCTGTTGCATACTCGGCCAGTAAGCTCATTGGCGGAATTGAAGAGTCTGATATTGGGTAGCGTTGGTGGGAGTGGGAGAAAAGAGATCGAAAGGGTGGGGTATAAGTTGCTAGCACCGATGGGAAACAGAATATTTCGGTTCCGTCTGTTTTGGTTTCATGGCGACGAGCATGTGTGCCTGATGTTTGACATCCATGAGAGAATCATGGCGGAGCAAGTGATGGAGCTTTCTGCGGAGGTTGGCGACGTTGGTGGCGGTGGATCTGGGTCGTCAAATTTCGTCCAGGATGACCCACATTTCGTACCACCACCGATTCATGTTGCCAGTCCAGTAGAAGATATGGAGGTCGACGGTGAGGACTCCGACGAGGAGTATGTTGCGGATAGCAACGAGAGCGGTTCTTCTAAAGATGGTTCCTCCAAGGATGATGATGAGGAAGAGTTTGTACCGGAGACCCCAGTTAAGGCATCATATAGGTATCTTCTGCCTCCCCCGCGTCCAATTCCAATCTTGTCATCCGTACCCAGTCACTATGGCACGTTACGTCTGGACGCGATGCACAAAAAGAACCCATTTTCCAACACGGGTGAGGATGATTACAACTTGGATGGTGGGTGGAGTTTAGGGTTGACCATAGATTCAAAAGCAGAGATGCAGTACAGTATTTGCAGAAGTACTGAATATCGAGTGGTGGAGTCTGATCGATTAAAGTACCATGTGCGTTGCGGACAACATGTAGCAGGTTGCCCTTGGAGTTTCCGTGTTGCTCTCTGACAGAATTTCGGATACTAGTACATTAAGGATTCATTGTATTCAATGTTGTCAGTTGTCGTTGTTATGCTTGTTGAACATGTTTACCACTGTTGTTCTATTTCGTTAAGGAGGTACGTAGGGTGGGAGGAGCGCACACGTGTTTAGCACCCACAATGTGGTAGGACCACCGACATTTGGACAGCAGCCTCATCTACCGTGTCATCCTCCCGTTGATACAATCAAACCCGTCCATCAGCATCTCAGTCCTACAAGGTGCAATTATGCAGAGCTATCACTTCAAACTCTCGTACAGGAAGGTCTGAAGGTGAAGTAAAAGGGGATTGCACATATATACCATGATTGGGAAGAGTCTTATAATAAGGTGCCCAGGTTAATGCAAGTGCTACAGAGTTGTTGTCCGGTAACAATGTGTGAGATCAGTGTTGTACTGTACTATGATGGTCACCTCATGGTGCGTGACTGTAGCATGTTTGACAATGTATTTTGGGCCTTCCCTCCTTGTGTCAAGGCGTTCAAGTATTGCAAGACGTTTGTCTTTGTCGATGGTATGCATCTGTATGGAAAATATGGTGGTGTTCTCCTTATTGTAGTTGCACAAGACGGTAACAGCAATATCCTTCCTATAGCATTTGCAATTGTTGAGTCTGAGACCGAAATCATGGTCTTTATTTCTTACCAATCTGAGGTGACACATCACCACACAGGAAGGCATGTTGATTATTTCTAATAGATCTCAAGCGATCAAGGCTGCATTGAGAGCTGAGGACAATGGCTGACATCCTCCGAGAGTATTTCATGCTTACTGTGTCTAACACATGGCAGCAAACTTCATATCTCGTTTCAAGTCTGTTGAAGGAAAGAGGTATCTGATAAATGCTGCTTATAGTCCAAGTAAGGATGGGTATGAGTGGTACATGGATGCATTGACGTTGTTGTCCCAGGAGATGGCTGATTGGGATAGTAGATTCAACAAAGAGATCTGGCTATAACCTTTCCGAGTGCATGAATGCCATTCTTATGGGTACACGCTATCTATCAATATCGGCTATCATGCGATGCACCTACGAGAGGCTGCAGCAGTTGTTCGTGAGGAAAGGATGGGAGGCACATGCAAAGCTAGTGGTGGGTAATCAGTTTTCGCAATGGCTCATGACGGCTATTGAGAAGAACAGAGAGGGAATCTCAAAGATGCGCGTCACTCACTACGACAGACAGACTTCTATGTTTGTGTTTGAAGAGTTAGAGCCATTCGAGGGTTGGTCGCATGGGTTGTTCTGTGTTCCCCTGGCGGAAGGCACATGTGACTATGGCCTTTTCTAGTCACTCCATTTTCCATGTCTTCATGCTCTGGCCGCATATGCCGCCCCGAGTATCGAATGGGAACCACACATCCATCCAGTGTACACACAGCAGGTTGTGCAACATTAACCACCATTCAGTCAATCTATATTAATAATGTTAAGAGAAAAATGAAGAATAGTAAAACTAAACAGTTACCTCGCAACCATAGGGAATATGTGAATCTGTTGATCAAGGAGACACCACTTAGGAAACTTCTGGTATATCTAAGAAACCAGCAAAGGAGTGCACCCGGCGATATTTTGTGGTGGAGCAGTGTGCCGCTGAGCATCTGGAGTGGTATGTCCATGCTAGCACCGCAGATCCCATGACCAACTACGGTACCTCGCAAAGTCGTCCAGTAGTGGGAGCCACCGGAGATGAACCTGATTATTGGACTTATCAGTCATCAGGTAACCTCTGATCATCAACAATATGTAGCACCTCACATACTGTCAGAGGGTGGTTGGGTCATTAGTACCGGGTGGCATTTGTCGGACACAATCCCGAAGCCATGCCAGCTTCAGGGAGAAGGATTCCTTCCTCTGTGTTCTCTACTACTGGAGGCCTGGCTTTGAGTAGCCTCTCAACCAACTCGCAAGCTCCAGTACCATACCACACCACATGTGAAAGTCATGAAAGCAACCACCCACAGGCTCTCTATTAGCGTGTAGTCCGGGTATGATTATGTAATATATTTAACAATTTCATTAAATAATAATAACAAAATTTAACNATAAATTTTATAAATAATAATAATAATAATAAAATTAGGGTGATCTATTTAGATATAAATTTTATTTTTGTATACTACTCATCCCAACACATAAATTAGAAATAATTTCAAGAAGAAAACATACATAAATTAACAGTTACATGTTCATAGCTCCAAATATACTAACACATCACATTATATCATCTGATTAATATATTATATCTTTATTACATTAACAAATACACATAAAAAATTTCTTACATAATACCAAGTTAAGATTAGCTAAAAACAAAATTTACACATGAAACTAACAAAGTTAACACTAGAAGCTCTTTGATCAAGTAATTATTAATAGCATAGACTTCTTTGACTAAGTCATTACTAATAGCATAGTTAACAATAGTTATAGTTATGAAAGTCACAAATACAAAGGCATAGGGGTGTTCATGAATCGGATCCAATCTGTATATCCGCGGTGTTTATCTGAATCTAATTCGAAAATTGCGGATATGGATCTGATCCACAAGGCTATCGGATCCGATCTGATCTGCACACTAACAGTATCGGATTGCAGATTTTGTGTAGGTATCTGTATATCCGCGTGTCCACAAAAATAAAGAAATAAATAAGTAAATATTCTTTTTATGTTTTATTTCAACTAATAATTATCATATATGTTGTATTACTTATTCATTGAATTCGCATGTTTTACATTTTCCTTCCTAATTTTGTGCTATGATTGAAAACATGCTTCTTTGACCCTAAATTTGCTAATTTTAATCCTCTCTTATTACCATTCGATGCCTTGATATGTTTGTTAAGTGATTTCAAGGTTTATAGGGCAGGAATGGCTTAGAGGATGGAAAGGAAGCATGCAAAAGTGGAAGGAATACAAGAAATTGAAGGAATTGCTAAACTGTCAAGCCTGACCTCTTCGTACTAAATCGACCATAACTTGAGCTATAGAATGAGGCGGTTCCAGTTGCGTTGGAAAGCTAACATTTGGGGATTCAAAATGATATGCAATTTACCACTCTTTTTATTAGAACATTTTATCGAACAGTTTAAAGACATGAAAATAAACAAACTAATAAACTAAATAAAAATGTAATCTCAGTCCATACACTTTAAAATTGAATCACAAACACACAGATCCATGGATAGATGGAGTTAAATGTGAAATAATAGTAACATAAAAACTTACCTAATTTCACTAGTAGAGGCAAAACATTGTGACTAGACTGGTTGTATAGTGGTGGATGAATGGACAATGGCTAACAGTTACAGTGGTTGATAGTGCTGAAACTGGATAGCATGAACGGCTGAATCACAGGATGGAAGATGAGTCTTAGAAGAAAGGAGAAAGGTAGGGTTTGAAATAACGGAGTGAAATAGTTTTTTTCTTCCATTTTTTCGCCTAAGTTAGAGTGAAAACTTTTTTGTGGGTCCCTTTTACTTTTTGGCACTATTGATTATTTTTCTTAGCATTTTTTATCCAAACCAGATAGCTGAAATTTGACATTTTTCTCCTATTTCTTTCTTTCAAGATTTAATCTTCCCTATTTTCTATCTAACAAATACAGTATTACTTGCTAAGTAACAAATACATTTGTATAGATCACTTAGTCTAAATAACAACAAAATTTCACAACAAACAATTTACTTAGATATTAGTAAATACAAACATAAAACTTTTGCTATATCATTAGATTTATTACAAATTGTTAATCCCCTAAATTAATAACTATATTAATAAATTTATGCTTAACAATAACATAGCATACTAGCATTTAAACTTAACATCATATTCGTGCATTTAAACAAATCCTAACCTTAGTTAATAATCTTAATTAGTGTTAACCACAAAAAACGCCTCCAAAATTATTCAAATGCTGACAAAAATGCACCCGAATTTTACTATCGACAAAAATGCCTTTAAATAATTTAAAAATACAATAACAATACCTAATAGTAAATATATATTTTCAAAAAATGCCTTAGAAATTAAATTTTGATGTGATTTTTTACAAGTATAATTAAATAAATGAGATATTATTATTCTTAAAATTTGGTAATTTTTTTCTAAGTATATATTTTTTTGTGAATTTTTAAAAGTATTATTAGTTGTTAATAAAAAAATTACAAAAAAATATATACTCATCAAAAAATCACCAAATTTTAAGGATAATAATATCTTATTTTTTTAATTATACTTCCAAAATCCGATGTCGTAGGTTCAAATCCTATAAAGCGTGATTCCATGCTTGTTAGATCGAGAATGATAATGAAATGGCCTTTATGCGGTCCAGAACAGATCGAACAGGGGCAAGTAAGGCATCATGCTTTTCCGGGGAGATCCTTTCAATATATATAATAATAGTGAAGCTTCTCGCATATTCATGCTTACTGTGAAAGTGATATTCGTAATCAAGAGATGGGGCTGCCTACAACACTAAGAAGCAATGGGGACAAAGGCCTCAAATCCTGTCTTTGACGGTGATCATAGTGCTGGAAAAGTAATCGAATATTGAACAACGAACATTTGAGCAAGCTACCTTGCCTCACCCTGAGATGAGAGGGAAGGTCGATTTGACTCGAATCCTGGATCTGATCTTGAATCCTACACCAGTTAATGATGCAATGGGAGAGGTTTTTTTTCATTTTTTTCATCAATGCTGGCCTAGTCGAGGCTAAATGGAGCAGGTATTGACATTCATTTGTAGGCTAACACCAAATTTTGTTGACATTAAATCTGAGTTGAGAGAGCCACCTTGTGGTGAGATTGTCATAGTTCCATTGCATGCAACTGTTGGAGATTTGAAGCAAGCTGTAACACCCTAATTAGCCTAAGCCTTACTTCGCGTTGTAAAGCAAAGGTTAATCAAAGGTTACGACAGTTCTAAAGCTTATACATAATATATATAGAAGGATTAATATAATCTAGAAGCCCGATGAAGGATATAGCTCAAAGCAGGATTTGAAAAGCGCAAAACATACAAACGGAGCCACTAACTTAAAGCACAGGATATAGATATGATATAACAAAAGATAATAGTATAATAGTATAAAGATCTATCCACGGCTCGCGGAGTTTAAGCCAGATAGTTGTATACAGACCATACAGAATTCTGGCAAGTTAAAACAGTTTATACAAGTTTTTCTCTCAAAGTAAGCCTCTAGGCAAAATAAATACAAAGATGAGAGATATAGACAAAATAAACAAAAAGACATCCAAAATGTGTCCAGGATCCTCTGCTCTGTCACCATCAGAACAACTCACCGAGATGGGTCGCGACCTGCATTTGAAAAACAACAACAGAATATGGTATGAGAACTAGAGGTTCTCCGTATGGTAACAGTGCCTAGTGATGTAAGATATAAGATCCCAGGACGCCAGAGGTAATCCTAGAACTTCATATCCATCAAAAGATTCATCTTAAGCATACTAAAACATTAGAGCATAACTTAAAACCATAATATAATAAAAGGGTAATCTAACTTAAGGGGTTTTCTAATCTAATACTAATCACACCGCTGTATCCCACAGCCTTCGCCAACCTAACCTCCGTGCGATCCCATTGTCACCGCCTACCAGACCTCCTCATCACCAGACAATCACAAATAAGGCAAGCAAGTAATACACAGGTAGTAGTCATATATAACAAGTAATTCAAGAAGCAAGTAGGCATATTATACAATTAGGCAAACCCAAGTAATCAAGGCAAACAAGCATATAAGAGATGCACATGATGAATGTCTATCCTATTGGCTCGTGATATCACTTGTCGGTCCGTAAATGCCAACCCAACACATCCTCCCAGATGTAGCATTTTCTGCCACGCTAGGGATATAGTGCCCTGTACACTCATGCAGCAACGAATCTGCTACGTCAGAGATATAGTGCCCTGCACACTCATGTAGTAAGGAGTCTACTACGCCAGGGATATAGGCCCTGCATACTTCATGCAGCAGAAAAGGAAATAACAACAACAAATCATGCAGCGGAAAAATCTGCCACGCCAGGGATATAAGCCCTGCACACTCAACAATATTTACTCATGCAGCAGAGGAATCTGCTACGCCAGGGATATAGGCCCTACACACTCTCAACAACATATACTCATGCAGCAGAAAAATCTTCTATGCCAGGGATATAGGCCCTGCACACTCTCATATAATCCAATAATTTCATCATTTCAACTCCGAGTCCTCGACTCATCTCAACCATTGTCCATCGACCTTAAATCATCACCAGTCATCACCATTTCTCATCTCAAATCACTTTTTATTATCAGTTCTCAATATTCCAAGGATATAGTGCCTGGCACACTCTCCACATAATTCAATAATTTCATCATTCCTTTCCAAGTTCTCAACTCATTACAACCATCATCAATTCATAATTTCCTTTTTGAACTCAATAGTTCATCAATTTCTCAATTCATACATCTTTCTTTCTTCTCACTCTATCAAACCCATCCTCAGTACACCAGAAACCTAAACCTCCGTTTTCTAATCTTTCAAAGTAAAACCCAACTTAAATCTCCTAGGACCTTTCCATTGTTTTGGTACCCAAAAATAAGCCAAAGAGTCTTATATAGGTGTCACAGAAGTTTATAAACTTGTTGAGAAGGTGAAATAGTTGAAAACAAAGTTTAAGTTTGAAAAACAGGGCGTGTGCGTACGCATAGGGGTGTGCGTGCGCACGCCCAGAAGATTTTTAAGATGTGTGCATACGCATAGAGGTGTGCGTACACACAGGTACTAAATTTCATAATTATGTTCGCTCGCACAAGCTGTGCTAGTGCCCCCAACAGACTGCCTTTCCTAACTTGTGTGTGCGCACAGGTTGTAAAACCTCATTGGGTATGTGCGTGCACAAGCTGTGCTAGCGCTCTAAACAGGAAGCCTTCCCCTGCCTGTGCGTACACACAGGACTGTGCGTGCGCACAGGTTTAAATTTTTGCAGGGGTGTGCGTGTGCACAAGGTTGTGCGTGCGCACATACCAGAAATCACAAAATTCTGCAACTTTGTAGGATTTCAGATTTTGACACCAAACTTTGAATGATCATAACTTCCTCTACAAAAGTCCAAATTTTACAAACTTTATATCAATTTGAAGAGTTCTCAATGGACTTTAATTCTAAATAAGTTTCAACAATTTTTGAAAACTGAGGCACAAGTTATAACTCGTCAAAGTTTACTAAAAACCAATTTTTACCAAAAATCCTTTAAATATCAATTTTACCAAACTCTCAATCCAAAATCACTTATTCCACATTCCAAATAGTCTCCAAGGTATCCAAATCATATTCATATACTTTTCCTTCATTCCACAACTGATGCACAGAAAACTTGTCTCATAACAAATTTCCTTCGACAAGTGTACCGAATTTGTCGTCAAGTAAAAACTCACAATAGAGTGAAGTCGAATCCCACAGGGATTGATTGATCAAGCAACTTTAATTAGAAGAATGTTCTAGTTGAGCGAATCAGAATTTGGGTTGAGAATTGCAGAAAATTAAATGGCGGAAAAGTAAATAACAGAAAAGTAAATGCTAGAAATAAAGAGCTGAATGTAGATGACGGAAAGTAAATTGCAGAATCTTAAATGGTAATAGGGTAATTGCTCATAAAAGTAAATGACAGAAATTAAAGAGAATGGGTAAGATCAGAAATGGGGAGTTCATTGGGCTCAGGAGATGTTGCATTCTCCGGATCAATTTCATTTTCATCTCTTCCTCAATCAATGCACTCATTGATCTCCTTGGCAATCTTAAGTGATCGAATTACAATTCCTTGTAATTCAATCTCTCAAATCTTGATCAATAGCCAATTCCTTGGTCAATTGCTCATGAGAAGAGATGAAGTAAGGTCACTGATTATACCACATACATTTCCCAAATCAAGTGTTGAGAGGATTATAGTCACATATCCATCCAAACCCAATTTGGTCCAGCATGAGAAAGTATTTCTAGCATGATCTCTTCATTCCTCTTTCAAGGTTCAGAAGAGATCCAAGTTTGAATAGCTTCTTTTCCAAGATAACTACCAAATTGGATGAAGATCGAAAGCTTTCAAGTAAAATCAAGAGAAAAGATAGAAGAAGGATAATGAAAACTAGTATTGATCCATCAAATTACAACAGAGCTCCCTAACCCAATGAAAGGGGTTTAGTTATTCATAGCTCTGGAAAATGAAAACAAAGATGGAGAATACATGATGAAACTAGAAGTGCAGAGAAAGTAAAATATAGAGAGTAGTTCTAGCCAAAAGGCTCCCTATATTTTCCCAACTCCCAAATAATTCAAAGCTACTCCTATATATACTATTCTTCTGATATTCTAGTTGGCTCTTCAAATCTTGGGTATGGGCCTTTGGATCTTGAGTTTGAAGCAGTTATCTTCTTCATTGGGCTTGGCTTTACTTGCAGAGAGAAAGTGTGAAGTGGGCAGAGACTTTAGCTCAGGACGTTAGTGGTGTTAACGTTCAGTAAAAATATGTGTTCGAGAACGTTAGTGACAATCACCTTTTTCACTAACGTTCCTCACCCAAGTAAGAGCCATGTTAACCTTAACGTTAGTGGCACAAACGTTACCACTAACGTTGCCTCTTTGTCCTTTGCACACGTTATTGGGACTTACCTTTCCCAATAACGTTGAGAAGCCTCCTCCTTCCCTACGTTAGAGTCCACGTTAACTTAGTTAACGTGGCTCCTTAACGTAAGCTTGCCAACCTTCGAGAACGTTAGTGACACTTACCTTTGTCACTAACGTTCCAATGTGCCCCTAGCTCCCACGTTAGAGTCCACGTTAACTAGGTTAACGTGGCCTTTAACGTAGCTGTGCTAGCCATCTCCAACGTTAGTGACAAAGGTGAATGTCACTAACGTTGGCTCATCATCTCTCCTCCTCACGTTAGCTTCCACGTTAACTAAGTTAACGTGGGAGTTAACGTGGCTCATTGTGGCTTGTGTGGGCTCCTTCCAACGTTAGTGACAATGTTAGGTGTTACTAACGTTGGCAATCACCTTCCTTCTTCACGTTAGCTTCCACGTTAACTAGGTTAACGTGGGAGTTAACGTGACGTGGCTTATTAGGGCTTGTGTGGGTTAATCCCAACGTTAGTGACAATGTTTGGTGTCACTAACGTTGTCGATCACCTACTTTCTTCACGTTAGTTTCCACGTTAACTAGGTTAACGTGGAAGTTAACGTGGCTTATTGTGACTTGGCCAACGTTAGTGACAAAGTTGAATGTCACTAACGTTGGCTTCCCCTTTACTTCTTAACGTTAGAGGCCACGTTAACTAAGTTAACGTGGCTCTTAACGTGGCCACTTATGAGCTTGGTCCAACGTTAGTGACAAAGGTAAGTGTCACTAACGTTGGCTCCATTTCCTTTCCTCCACATTAGAGTTCATGTTAATTTTGTTAACGTGACTCTTAACGTGGGCAATGATGGCTTCGAGAGCGTTATTGGCGATTAATTTTCTCATTAACTTTGCAAGTTACTCCCATTCCACGTTAGGAGTTACGTTAATTAGATTAACGTGGCTGCTAACGTGGTTCTTCCTTGCTTCCTTTGTCCTGAAATCAAGCAAT
>NC_029790.2:30231320-30249351 GCF_000816755.2 Arachis ipaensis
AGTTTCATGCATAGCAACATAGATTCATTCCTTTACTGGCTTTCAGACCTTTATCATGTCCTAGAATACTCACTGTGATTGCATCCCATGAGACTTTTATTCATTGATCCTTTTATTGTTATTTCAGGGCTTATTTGTGTTCTTAGGCTAAGTGCTCTGTAAGGGGGTGACTCTTTAAGATAAGCTTTCAGCCAACACTCCCGAACCAGTTGGTTCAAGGTGCTAGGTGTTAAGACACCCCTACGGACTTACTCCCTCAAGTCTCTTTCCCCCATACACACCACAGGCATATAGTTTATTTATTTTCTTTTCTCGAGACCTTGGTGTCCAGCACCTCTTTGGGTTACTAAATGCTCTGTAGTGAAGGTTACTCTTGATAGTGGACTTTCAGCTGATAATCCCGAGTTAGTTAACCCAAGTTACCAAGTGATAAGGCACCCCTAAGAGCTTATTCATCCAAATAGATCCCTCACACAGGAGCACCACAGACACATGCCTCAAGATTAAAACCATTGGTGCCTAGCCTTATTGCTTACTCTTTTTTTCTTTTATTTTTCAACCTTTATTTGTTCTTTCCCTTTTTCTTATTAGGATCTTCTTATTTAGCTAGTCTCATGGGGTGTATTCAAAGCATAGTATTCATGACAGATAGTTGTCTTCCCACCTTGTGGTTGAACCAACTTAGCTAACTTATGATCACACCATAAACTCATGAACTTACTCCATAGTATGAGCTCCACTCTGGTCTTTTGTAAACACTCATTCTCTTTTTATTTGATTTAAAGGAACAAGCATACAAGTAAGCCTAGTGATGATGCAGTGACATAAAGACTAGCAAGCATGTACCTCTTCAACACAAAACTTAAAAGACAAAATAAAAAAAAGTTCAAACTAACATGGAAGCAAGTTCTATTTCATACAAGGTCTTCCTTATTTAAAGCATAGAGAAAGATGGACCAAAGAAGGAACTCCACCACCTTTTACTCATGTGGTTGCCCATGCTCTCCTCCTTGCTTGTCCTCCTTGTGTCCCTCTTGATTGCTTGTACTCCTACTCCCTTTGCTTTTTCCAATCAGCTTCTTCCAGAAACCACCATCTTCCATCTTCTTCTTGAGTGTTTCCTTCTGCTGTTTCACCTTCCTCTCTTCTTGTTCTACAAAATCTTTTTGGACCTCATCATATGTAGGGATGGCATAGTGTAGATGATGCATATTACTAGACATGTAGTTTAACTTGGCTTGAGTGTTTACGTTGAACTCCTCCCTATGTAGTTGCCGTCCTTCATTAAGTACAGTAAACTCATTGAATGCTTTCATCTGAGCTATTTGCCGCTGATTGAGTTCCTGCAAATGCTTATCTTGACGTTCTTGCCTCTCAGTAACTTGGTGGATGGCTTGAGTGAGCTGGGAGTATTGTTCCTGTTGCTGCTCCATTTGTTGTTTCTGCCACTCTTCTTGTTGGCTCATCCAGTTAAACTGAAGGTTTAGTATTTGCTCTTGTCCTTCCATATGTCTCATCTCCAGATCTTCAAATGGCCCTTAGAAGGTGATTCATATTCAAGTTGGCTGGGTCATGATGCTCTTCTTGTTGATATTCTTCTTGATGAGGCTCCTCTTGGTGGGCTCCTTCTTTCGCTTTTAGCTTCCCTATTTGTGGCCTTCTTTGTTACTGAGCAGGTGTAGTATAGACAAGACGCTGGATTGTAACTAGCCTCCCAGGGTTCACACAGTCTGGATTGCTATCCTCGAAGACCACCTTAGCCTTTGTGCACAGTCTGAGAATAGTGCTGGGGTACCAAAGCCTGACACCCGAATCAGCCTTCTCAGCTGACTCTTGAATCCCCTCAGCTATGAGTTCATGCACATTGATTTCTCCACCCTGTACTAGGCAATGTACCATAGTCGCTCGATTAATATTGACCTCTGAATTATTTGCAGCTGGGAGGATGGACCTCCTTACGAGTTCAAACCACCCTTTGGCTTCTGGGCTAAGGTTTCCCCTCTTGATGAACCGGGGTCTTCCATCTGCATATCTCTCCCAATCAGCTGCTATGACACAGATGTTAGTCACGATTTCTGTGAGCTCATCATTGTCAGGGCTCTTACTTATCCTTGCATGATAACTGGGCTCATCAAAATGTGATGATTTCAAGTGAAGAGTTCTTGTTATAGCATTTAGGCTGAAGTCTACCTCCTTTCCTCTTACATAGCTTTTGAAGGTTGGGGCCCTGGTTTTATCTTCTCTAACCACATTTGCATAGAACTCTTTGATGAGGTTTGCATTGATCTTCCCCTCTGGATTAGTGAGCCTTTGCCACCCTCTTTGTTCAATTTTCTCCCGAATCTGTGGGTACTCGTCTTCATTGATTTGGAAGGTTAACTCAGGCAGTATCTTCTTGATCTTGATCCTTTCAAATTCTTGTTCATGAAAGGCAGTTTTGAATCTCTTTTTATCGAAAGGAATGTTCTCCATTGGTTCCTTCCTCTTTTGCCTCTTGGAACTTGATGATGCCATGAATTTGAGTTGCTGTTTGAGGGGATTGGAAGGTAAGGATAGATGAGGAATTTGGTTGGTTAAGACGAGGTGTGATGAAGGGGTTTTAGATGTCGAAAGTGTGAAGTGTTGAGAGTGGGAATTTGAATGTGAGGGGTAAGTATGCACTAGGACTCATTTATATAGGGAGATTATGAGTGAGTGAACCTTTCTCATTTAATTGTCCAATCAATCTCCTTCAATGCTCCTCTCCTTTTCCCTATAAAGATCAAATAAGAAAAGTAAGAATTAATATCATAAAAAAAAAACAAGTTAAACTTTACGGCTAGAATAATAAAAAGAAGAAAAGATTTTGTTTATTCATGAACTCCAACTAACTAACTAACTGTGTATCCTTATATGCTCATTGATGGAACCATGGGGTGACACCAAACTTAGTTTGGAGCACTGTGATGAAAAGTTCTGTTCAAAGCTCCAAGACTAGCATGCTCTCAGTTGCATTCATGCTTTCTTGGCATGCTTTGAACACCAAACTTGTTCTTCACTATATGCTGCCTATTAAGGATTTCACCAAGTGTTTGTCAAGTTTGGGTTGGAATTCATGAATATTGACTTATTCACTATTTTCTAAAAGCATATAAAACATGGGTTGCCTCCCATGAAGCGCTTCTTTAGCGTCACTAGCTTGACGTTTCTCCCTCATCAGGGTGGTTGGTAATGCTTAAAGTCCTCCCCTCTTGCTGTGGACTTATATCCATTGGTTGTATCAATGATCTCTACATGTTCCAAGGAGAGAACCCTGTTGATAGTGAAGATCTTAGGTAACTGTGATGGTACAGTGGGGAGATTAGGGGGGATATTTGGGAAGTAAGCTGAGATCACTTTATCCCCTGGAGAGAAGTCCTCTGTAGGGATCTTCTTGTTCCTCCACCTCCTTGGTACCTTCTTCTTTGTCCCTTTTGATGTTGCCTTGTTCTTTGTGACTTCTTCTTCTAAGGAAATTTTGTTGTTGTCTTCACATGTCTCTGGTGGTTTAGGTTCCTCCAGCTTTTTCTTGAGCTGTGACAACTGCTTATTTCCTTGTTCATCAACCAAGGGCTTTCCCAGATGGGCTGGTTGTGCTTCAGTGCTTGCTTCCTCTGTCAGCATCTCATTATGATCTTTGCTTGGTTCTTTGTTCTCTTGGTCTGATTCTTGTGAGAGTTTGAAGACATTAAAGCTGAGTCGTTCATCATGGATCCTCAATATTAGCTCCCCTCGCTCCACATCTATGAGTGCTCTGGCTATAGCTAGGAATGGTCTTCCCAATATGATTGGGTGAGTGTGACTCTCTTCCATGTCCAGAATGACAAAGTCTGTGGGAAGAAAGTATTTCCCAACTTTTACCAACACATTTTCCACCACTCTTATTACTTGTTTTTGAGTTTTGTCTGCCAGCCTGATGATTACATCTGTGGGTATTATCTCATTGATCTTCAGCCTCTTCACCAGGGATAAGGGCATTAAGTTGATGCTTGCTCCCAAATCGCAGAGTGCTTTATCAAACGTTGTTTCTCCTATGGCACAGGGGACATGAAAACTCCCTGGATCTTTTCTTTTTGTAGGCAACTGTGGTTGAATGAGGGCACTGCACTCCTTGTTCATCACTATAGTTTGGCCTCCCTTGAGTGAGCTTTTCCTGGAAAGCAGCTCCTTCATATACTTGATGTATGCAAGCATTTGTTGAATAGCCTTGATGAATGGTATGTTGACATGCAGAGATGTAAACAAATCTAGAAACCTTGAGTATATTCTCTTCTCCACAGCACCATTGAGCAGTTGGGGAAAAGGTGCATAGAGTCTCAGCAGCTCCTGTTTTGAGATTTCTGGTTCTTGGTAATCTTTTTCCTCCTTCTCTGCTGAGGTGTCTCCAGGTTGTTCTGCCGACTTGTTTGGCTTGTCCTCAGTCTCTTTATCACTTATAGTGACCATCTTGTAATCTTCCCATCTTACTTTCTTTGTTTCACCTCTCGGATTCTTCTCTGTGTCACTTGGGAATCCATCTGTGGGTTTGGGAATCTACTCAGAGAGATACCCCACTTGAGATTCCAATCTCTTGATTGTATCTCCTTGGTTCTTAAAATTTGCTCGCACTTCTTCCTTGAATGCCTTGTTGTCTTGAATCTCTTTGCCTATGCCTTCAAGTAGATTCTCAATCCTTGAGAGTCTGTCATCAAATGATGGTAGATTGGGATTAGAGGTGGAAGGATGAGGTAAGTTATTTTGGTTTTGATATGAATGTGGAGAGGTGTTGTTATGGGGGTGTTGATATGGTCTAGATGTGAAATGTTGGTGGGCTGCATTGTTGTCGGGATTTGAACGTCTTTGATCTAGGCCTTGGTCTTGTTGATTTCCCTACCCAAAGTTTGGGTGATTCCTCCATCCAGGGTTATAGGTCTTAGAGTATGGATCATGGTTTTGCCTAGGTGAATTCCCAATGTAGTTGGCTTGCTCCTGACTACCCTCTGCTTCTTCATTCACTCCTTCTTGGGTTGTTGATGAAGTAGTGATTGCTGCTACTTGGTTCCTCTCCATCTTCTTGGTGAGGTCAGCCAGCTACTGGGTAATGAGCTTATTCTGGAGCATGAGTTGAGAGATCTTACCAAATTTTCTTAGATAGAAAGAAAGAGCTCGTCAATCAGAGTTCCGTAGCTCAAGTTATGATCAAAACAAGGTTTAGGTAAATAGTGAAAACCCCAAACCCCTTCTCTTCTCTCTTCCCACCGTCCCTCTCTCTTTCCTTTCTGAAAAATGAGGCTAAATGCCTCTTAGTTAGGGCATTTATATGGTGGACTTGGGCTCACTTAGGCCCGGTCAAACTTGCCAAGTGTTTTTGGTCCGTTTGGGCTACTTTGGGCCGAAACCTTTAAGATTAGTGCCCAGTTTTCACTTCTAAATTATTTTTGTCCTTTAAAAACAATAAATCAATTTTCAAAATCTTATTTTTCTCAAAACACAAAACCGGACAGACTTGAACCGGTTCGACCGGTTCGGCTGTCGGTTCGTAGTTTTTCTCGATTTTTCGCAGAAAATACATTTTCTGACTCAGAAAAATTCATTGAAATCAAATTTCACATTTATATTTTCAAATTAAAACTTCTATATTTTGAATCTATTCCGGGTACTAAAATTATTTTATTAAAACGGTTTTTCGTGAAAAACTCCGGTTCTTACACAAGCTGCTGAGGAAGGTGATTGTAACTGGAAAGCTGCTTTATGACCTACGCTTCACTCGTTTGGTAAGCTGGGTTCCTTCTTCCGGAAGTGTCTTAAAGGGATGAGGATATGAAATAGCTCAGGGAAAGGATACTATAAGTGACTTCCTGGGACCTTTCAATAGTACCATCGACTGGAAACCAGATTGCTACCAGAGAGAGGAATGACTGATAACCCGTATTTTATGATGTATTTTGTGCTCAATTTAAGTGATTTATTCAATCCTTCACCCATTTAATCATGTAATTTGCATGGTTTTACTTTTTCTTCCTTATTATGTGATATATGTGAAAAACATGTTTCCTATGCTTTAGAAATATTAAAATTAATCATCCTTTATTACCATTCGATGCCATGATTTGTGTGTTGAGTGCTTTTAGGCTTTATAGGGCAAGAATGACTTAAAGGATGGGAAGGAAACATACAAAAATATAAGGAAAGCATAAAAATGGAGTTTTGAAGAAAAGGGCAGCGACGCGAACGCATGGACGAAGCGGCCACGTGCCCAGCGCGAAAAGGCAGCGACGCAGACGCGTGACTGACGCGTACGCGTGAGCGAAGCGAACGTGTGATAAGAAAAACTCTCAGATGACGCGACCGCGTGACAGACGCCACGCACCAGAAACTACAGAAAACGCCCCCAGCGACTTCTGAAGCCCTTTTGGCCCAGATCCAAGACCAAAAAACACATATTAGAGGTTATAAAGTGGGGGAATGCATCCATTCAAAAAGGGGATTCGATCATCATTCACTTTTCATAGTTTAGATGTAGTTTTTAGAGAGAGAGGTCCTCTCCTCTCTCTTAAGTTTTAGGATTAGGATTCCTCTTAAAGGAATTAGGATTTCTTATTATTTCAACTTATTATTTCAATTTCCTCTCAGGTTCAATATTTCTCTTACTTTATATTTCTCTTTTACTTTCAGATACTTTAATGCTTTTATTTAATTACTTATGTTGCCAAATTGGCTTATGAACCATTCATGTTAGGATTTTCTTTATTTGATATAAATTGAGGTATTTTAGATTTATGATTCTTATTTAGCTTTTTATATTCTTGGCTTTAATTGATTAACTAGAGGCTCTTGAGTTATCAAACTTATCGTGATTGTTAATTGTTATTTTTGCTAATTGAATTGAATTCCACTAACTCTAGTCTTTCCTTAGGAGTTGGCTAGGACTTGGGAACCTAACTAATTAGTCCACTTGACTTTCCCTTGCTTTCGTAAAGGTTAACTAAGTGAGATTAAACTCAATTCTCATAAGGATAACTAGGATAGGACTTCCGAATTTTCATACCTTGCCAAGAGTTTTATTAGATATTAATTTATTATTTCCTGCAATTTATTTTCCTTGTTCAAACCTTTCAAAACCCAAAAACACTGTTTTCCATAACTAATAATAAGAACACCTCCCTATAATTCCTTGAGAAGATGACCTGAGGTTTGAATACTTCGGTTTATAAATTTTATTGGGTTTGTTACTTGTCACAACCAAAAAAAAAACGTTTGTAAGAAAGGACGATTTCTTGGTTTAGAAACTATACTTGCAACGGGAATTTATTCTGAATTCTAAACCATCAATCATTCGTTCTTCAAAATGGCGCCGTTGCTGGGGAATTGCAAACGTATGCCTTATTATTGGTTATTGTAAATATTTTTTTCTTTTTACTTGTTTATTTGTTTTTGTTTTCCCTTTTATTTCTATTAGCTACTATAAATTCTCACCCCTCTCGCTTTGAGTTTGGTTCTAAGTTTGTTGAAAGGAGTGGAAACTATAACAGGAATATGCATCAAAGTCTAAGCAATCAAAGAAGGATGGAACCAAGAGGATCTGATCAACCCTTTTGGCAACAACACCCTCCAAGATATCATGGGCAAGGACCACTCTGCAATGCATACCAAGCTGATAGATATGGTGGACCACCTTGTAATTACCAACAAGCCCCACCCTGTACTTATAGACCATCCTCTCAAGGTAGCTTTGAACTACCACACTCACAAGTTTCTTTTCACCATTCACCACCGTGTGACCCTTATTCACCACAATCCCAATCCAATTACTCCCAAGAACCACCACATTCTTATTATGAACCCTCTCTCCCAACCAATGAACCCTCATAC
Organism: Arachis ipaensis; assembly: GCF_000816755.2. Lineage (NCBI taxonomy): Eukaryota > Viridiplantae > Streptophyta > Magnoliopsida > Fabales > Fabaceae > Arachis > Arachis ipaensis. The sequence continues at coordinate 30,239,190 of NC_029790.2, forward strand.
CCACCCCAACCTCCTATGGATGACAAACTTCGTGTTCTTCTTCAAGGGCAAGCGAAGATGCAAAGGGACGTACTGGAACTCACTACTGCCTTAACCGAGGTAGTAAATATAATAGCCTCCCGATATCTAAGCACTCAAAGTACTCCCATGGTTACATGTGGAGAATCAAAAGAAGAGCGTAGCATGAAGGAAACACTAGAAACTTTGGTGGACAATGAGGAGCATGGCTTTGTATTGGAACAAGTGGAGGAAGCCATGATAGTTGTAGAGGAAGAAGTGGTTGAAGATTTAGGAGATGCTGAACCTCCATGGGAATCGAGAACTGTAAAGGATTCTGCTGAGAAGTTCGAATTTGATGCCAGGAAGGATAGTGCACAACCTCCAATGCATATACCTTGTGAAAAATTGGACGGAACAGACCAAGAAGTTGATTCCATGGGCAGTGATGATCATGAATCAAGCTCTCCTAGTCACGAACTTACAGCCGCAACTAAACTCCATGAGCCTAAAGAACCTTATCCAAGTGAATACAAAGATGACGTCGAGGTAGATTTCTCTCAACATCCAACGTATGACTTGAGTGACGAGGAAGACATAGAAGACTTTGATCAGGACGCAGTTGTAGTTGAAGAATTTTGTAAGAAAGTGGAGGAATTCACAGAAGAATACAAGGGAGTAGAGCTTACAGAACCACTGAAAACACCTATCCCAAGGCCATTACCACCTAATACAAGCTTCAAGTAGGTACAATCCTTAACCTTTATCTTTACTTTTCCACTTGAATATGGTTTGCTTGAAACAGATGGCCAGCTTAGAGCTCTCTGCGGCTTTAAGAGTAAGAGGAAAATGGCTCGTGCTCAGAGCTGGTGTGCAAGATTCAATATGGTTCCACGCTTCAATTCGAAGTGCACGGATTGGTACCAAGTTCAATTGAATGGGTCTCGGAAGACGTTTGATCATCTTGGTGAGAATACAATTTCTAAACCGCCCGGATGGAAGAATATAGATCAAGACAAAGGCGGATTTAAAAGCAAAGTTTGGGATCCTGGAATCTATTCTGACATTCATCACACCGGGAGCCTGAGAATCTGTTTGAAGCTGCTTAGAAGCTTTACATGCCTAGTTTGGGACCCCAGAGGCTGTTGGCATTCCAAACATTGGTGGAGATTTCTGGATGAATTTAAGCATAAGCCACCATGACAGGAAGCTCATCAAATGTCCAACTTAAGGACTTTAACTAAAAGTGCTAGGTGGGAGACAACCCACCATGGTATGATCGTTCCTGTTTCAATTTTATTTCGTTTTGTTTGTTTTTATATTATATTATTTTCATTGAACCTGAATATTATTCATAGCATTTGCATCAGCATTGCATACTGCATAATTCCATATAAAAAAATGGCACCCCACGCGAGCGCGCAGGCCACGCGTGGGCGTGACCTGGAAATCGGCGTAAAGATCCAACGCCCAGAAATCTGGGCTGGAATCGTGCGGCTGGTGTGCGTTTAGCACAAACGGCCTATGCATTCACGTACCTGATGCGAACGCGTCACTTGCAAAACACTCATCCCACGCGGAAGCGTGAGCGACGCGTCCGCGTCACGTGGATATCATGGCCCCCTAAATAGAAACAGAGAGTTGCGCTGAAACGACGCTGGAATTGTGCGTTTAGCACAATTTACAGCGACGCGGTCGCATGCCTCACACGTCCGCATCATCCATCTTTTACCCAACCCACGCGATCGCGTCAATCACGCGACCGCGTCAATCCCATTTCACCCTAGTCACACGATCGCGTGCCCCACGCATTCGCGTGGATTCAAAATCACTAACCCCCTTTTCACGCGAAACCTTACCCGTCGCGCCGCATAACCCCCCTTCTTCCTCTCTTCTCTGCAACTCCCTCCCTCCTCTGCAACCACCACCACCGCACCCAACCACCCAGCTCCGACCACCGCGACCGTCGCACCACCCCCGACCACCCAAAACCCGCCGCGATACCAACCCCCCTTTCTTCTTCACCCCCTTCTTCTCAACCATCACTACCCCCTCCACCATTAAACCCTACCCAAGCCCCTGCCACCGCGCTGCCGTGCTGCCCCCCCCAGTGCCACCGCATCACCACCACCATCTCTCTGCCCTCACCTCTGTTCATACACATACCAGGTTCCGCCGAACGCCAATTTCTCTATCACTTGTAGTTATTTGATTATTTTTCAGATTATGTTCGAATTAGGCTAGTTAGAGATTCATGTTTGTAGTGGATTCTAGGTGGTTAGGTAGTTAGGATGTGGTTAGTGGATTTAGGCCTGATAATTGCGCCGTTCTTGTTGCTTGTTTTACCTATTCTGCAATTTTGATCTGGCTGTGATGTTCATACTGTTCATATGCTGTTCCTTACTGTTTCATGCTGCTGTTAAGACTGTTCTTTACTGTTCCTACTATTTGTGACTCTTTGCAGCAATTTTTTCATATGAACTGTTTTTCTTACTGTTTATTACTCGGGAACATCCAATTTTAGCTGAGATGCTGCCCAATTTTCTGCAACTCGTTTTCATGTATTGAGTTTGGAAACTTCATATTTTGCCTTACTTGGCTACAACCAAACCGATTCATGACTACCCGGGCTAGCATTCTTACTCCTTTTGGATCCCTTGGTTAATAACTTGCACTATTGATGATTTCATGTTAGTTTTGCAACTTTTCTATCCTTCTAAATTATCATCAATAACCTGATATTTTTGTTTGAATATGAGTTGATTATTCTTTAAATTTGTGAATTTATTGTTACCTAGGAAACATTTATCATGCCACTTACTTCAACTTTCTTTCTCCTAACTCACTGCTTTCCACCTTCTAACCTCTTTTTCAATCCTAACCGATCTAACTTTCAAACTTCTCTTTTCGGTTTTTAACTAACTACTTTAACTTTTTAACTCAAGGCATGATTATTGTTTTTCCTAATTAACATGAATTCTACTTATATTACATTTTGGATTGTGATTTTTCATCTCATATTTCTAACTCAAATACAGTCCATAATGCACATATACTTAACTCATTTCATAATTCTACTGCTCCTTTGCCACTATGTGCTTATATTGTTATTATTCTATTTGCCTACTTGTTTTTCTGCTTTTGTTCTTCAATTATATCCTGTAATTTCTGCTTTTCAAGATGTCTGACCCTCAGCGCAAAGGAAAAGGCAAAGCAACCACTGGCAAACGGAAAAAAGGCGAATCCTCTATATCCATCCTCGACATTATACATGACGACTCCTGGCGGGAAAAGCACTTTACCCCACAGGAGAAGGCTGACCATCTCCTCACTGCCAATGATCCAGTTAAATTTGCAAACAGATACTGTGAGCTAAAGTATCCAGTGTTTGCCACTTCCAGGAACCTGTACCTAGAAAGAACTCTGAAAATTCCAGAAGAACTACAGCAGTACACCTCCGAACAGATAAAACAGAGAGGCTGGTTCTTCTTGGAGAGAAACTTGACAGAGGTCAATGCTTCCTGGGTCAGAAAGTTTTACTGCAACTATTTCAAGACTTCCCTGGATACAGTGCACCTCAGAGGGAAACAGATTTTGGTCACTGAGGAAGCCATTGAGGTCATCCTCCACCTTCAGCCTAAATCAGATCAGCCTGACGGTTACCAAAAGGTTGAAAAGGACATGCGCTTTATGAGATTTGACTGGGATGCTGTCAAGCAGAGAATAGCCCTTGATCCTACTGTCCCTTGGATCATGGGAAAGAACACAGTGATGCCTAAGGGAATCAAGCTGATTTACCTGAATGATGAGGCTCGGCTCTGGCACCAGATTTTGAGCAACTATGTGATGCCAAGCACTCATGAGACAGAGCTGCCCGCTGCTATGATCACCCTCATCTGGTGTGTGATGGAGGGTAAGGACCTGTACTTTCCATGTTTCATCCGGTACTATATGGCCAGGGTCCATGTCAGAGGCACTCTCCCTTTCCCTTATCTGATCACCCAGCTCGGTCGTCGAGCTGACGTGCCTTGGGAGCTTGCTGATGAGAAGCCACCTGCTGTGGACTGCAAGAAGATTATCCCTCACAGCAGGAAGTTTCAAGCTTTAGGCCACAGACCCCCATTCCTCACCGCTTCTGATGAGACAGCCACACCTTCAGCTGCCCCTTCTTCATCCACCGCTGCACCAGCTACCACTACCGCCCCTCCACCTGCCTCAGAGCCCATTTACCACCTCGTGCACCGCCTATTTCAGCAGTTGGACCAGATGGAACGCCGCAACCGGCGGCGATATGAGAGATCTGAGCGTCGCAACAAGCGACGCTATGAGCACCATAAGTTGATGATCCGATCCGGCGGCGACATCCCCTCTGAGCCTGACACACCATCAGAGCCTTCTGAGGAGGAGGCGGATGAGCATGAGGAGGAGACACATGCACAGAGAGAGGCTGAGTAGGAAGGACCAGAGCAGGCTGCACCACAGCATGTGGAGCCACACCAGATTCAGGCCGCAGACCCAGAGATCCCTCTACAGTCAGCGCCTCCACTGTAGCAGACAGATCCTCCTAAACTTATCCAGTCTGCAAACCCTCAGGCCACCACAGAGACTCCAGCAGCCCATCCTTCCGGTGATGACACTTCTTCACACCCAGCTTGAGTGAGCATCGAGGACGATGCTATATTTTAAGTGTGGGGAGGTCGCCATCCCTGGCGTATCTTTTTGGTGAACCACTACAGACTCTTTTTATCTTATTTTGTTTATTTTTCTGTATTTTTATCTTTATTTTTATTTTTTTTAGTACTTGCACATTGTTCTTTTGCTATATTTTTACTTTATTTCTGCATTTTGCACTTTAGTTTATACCTTAGACATTTAGTTTAGTTTGCAATTTTAAACTTATTAGTTATAGAATATGTAAATTAATTAGTATAGTTTACCCCTTTAGCATATAATAGTTTAGTTCAATTGAAAATAAAAGAAAGTAAACTAGAGACTTTAGTAAATTAAAACAATCCACACACCTTGTATATATAGCATTACATGTTAGTTAGTTAACAACATTTCATCAAGGAGGAACACTAAGATTTTAAAAGCCACCCTAATATTTACATTGAGAATAATGGGAACTCTTGAATTCTACTTGCATGACATGTATAACTGATATATAATTTTTGAGCTAGAGAACACACAGCCTATAAGTTTTGAGCTTAATTGTATGGTTACATTCAAACCATAAATTTCATTCCTGTGTGTTTTGCCCTTCTTTTTTATTCTGATGTTCTTTACTTTGTTTTAATCTATATGTCCAATATAGAATATAAATACATACCAAGAGATGATTGAGGCCATCATTTGAATTTTTCCTCACTTATCCCAAATTAGCCTACCTTTTACATCACTCTTGTTAGCCCCCTTGAGCTTTTTAATCCCCTCTTGTTCTATAACCACATTACTAGCCTTAAGTAGAAAAACAAAATAAAAATCCCAAGTTGAATCTTTGGTTAGCTTAAGATAGATATTGTGTACAATTTCAGAGTGGGAAATTTTATGGGAACATGGGATGATAGAAACAAAGTAGGGATTTAAAAAGAACAAGTTGTTTCAAAAATAAAAATTGGGAAGCACGCTCATGTGAAATCAAAACAATTAAATTACCATGTGCATTGATAAAAAAAATTAATAATATTTTCAGTATTTAAATAAGGGGATACAAAAATTCCCCAGATGCAAAATAAAAAGAGTTAATGCACATGGGACAAAATTTCAAAAATTAAAATTAATGCATGAGCTTGCAATACAAAGTGGAAAAAATTTGGGTAAATAGATAAAGGAACTTTAAAATTATATAAAGTATGTATGTTAGGTGAGATCTTAGACTAATCAAAGGATTCACTTATTAGCTCACTTAGCCTTATACATATACCCTTACCTTTACCTTGGCCCCATTACAACCTTGAAAAAGACCTCATGATTTTTTTATGTCTGTATTCCATATTTGTTGATTGGTTAGATGAAGAACAAAGTTTTAGAAAGCAAGGATAGAAAGAAGAATAGAGTGAGTGACCCAATAAACACTGAGTGACTAGAGAGTAAACACAAAATCCAGTGAGGGTTCAATAGCTCATCACCATATATCTCTGCTTAATTGTTAATTGTCTTGCAAGTTTGTGAAATACTTTTACCCATCTCAATTGTAAAAGTGCTTTAACATTATCTAAGGTTTGGCTATGCATATATGATTCCTTGAAGATATGAATTAATTTAACTACATGTAAGTTTTATATACAAGTGAATAAAAACTAGAATTGCATGACTCATTTAGGTAGTTTGCATTTAGAATAGAATGCATTGCATGAGATTCCACCACTTTAACCTTACCTTATTCTTTATCTTGGATTTAGCATGAGGACATGCTATTGTTTAAGTGTGGGGAGGTTGATAAACCCATATTTTATGATATATTTTGTGCTCAATTTAAGTGATTTATTCAATCCTTCACCCACTTATTCATGTAATTTGCATGGTTTTACTTTCCCTTCCTTATTATGTGATATATGTGAAAAACATGTTTCCTATGCTTTAGAAATAATAAAATTAATCATCCTTTATTACCATTTGATGCCGTGATTTGTGTATTGAGTGCTTTCAGGCTTTATAGGGCAGGAATGACTTAGAGGATGGGAAAAAAATATCAAAAATGGAAGAAAAGCACAAAAATAGAGTTTTGAAGAAAAGGGCAGCGACGCGAACGCATGGACGAAGCGGCCACGTGCCCAGCGCAAAAAGGCAGCGACGCGGACGCGTGACTGACGCAGACGCGTGCCTTCAGCAGAACGCAAATGATGCGTACGCGTGACCGAAGCGAACGCGTGATAAGAAAAACTCCCAGATGACGCGACCGCGTGACCCACGCGGACGCGTGACAGACGTCACGCACCAGAAACTGCAGAAAACACCCCCAGCGACTTCTGAAGCCCTTTTGGCCCAGATCCAAGACCAGAAAACACAGATTAGAGGTTATAAAGTGGGGAAATGCATCCATTCAAAAAGGGAATTCGATCATCATTCACTTTTCATAGTTTAGATGTAGTTTTTAGAGAGAGAGGTCCTCTCCTCTCTCTTAGGTTTTAGGATTAGGATTCCTCTTAAAGGAATTAGGATTTCTTATTATTTCAACTTATTATTTCAACTTCCTCTCAGGTTCAATATTCCTCTTACTTTATATTTCTCTTTTACTTTCAGATACTTTAATGCTTTTATTTAATTACTTATGTTGCTAAATTGGCTTATGAACCATTCATGTTAGGATTTTCTTTATTTGATATAAATTGAGGTATTTCAGATTTATGATTCTTATTTAGCTTTTTATATTCTTGGCTTTAATTGATTAACTAGAGGCTCTTGAGTTATCAAACTTATCATGATTGTTAATTGTTATTTTTGCTAATTGAATTGAATTCCACTAACTCTAGTCTTTCCTTAGGAGTTGGCTAGGACTTGGGGATCTAACTAATTAGTCCACTTGACTTTCCCTTGCTTTCGTAAAGGTTAACTAAGTGAGATTAAACTCAATTCTCATAAGGATAACTAGGATAGGACTTCCGAATTTTTATACCTTGCCAAGAGTTTTATTAGATATTAATTTATTAATTCCTGTAATTTATTTTCCTTGTTCAAACCTTTCAAAACCCAAAAACACTATTTTTCATAACTAATAATAAGAACACCTCCCTGTAATTCCTTGAGAAGACGACCCGAGGTTTGAATACTTCGGTTTATAAATTTTATTGGGTTTGTTACTTGTGACAACCAAAACGAGCAAAGTAAGAGCTATGAGATAGGCTCACTCTCCCCTAATGCTAAGGATTGAAAGTCACACAGCTATAGGGCAGAACTCCAGATCTACGAATAGCTGCGGGCAAGCACCTTTAACAAGTAAGTAGCTAGCTTAAACCTTACTTAACAGCAAGCCGTGAAAGTCTTCGCCTATAGCTTCTACTTCCGAAGTAAGTTCCGGAAAAGAGGAATAAATTATATAGTAGTTCAATGGATAGAGTCAAAGACGGGACTAAGCTCCATGGCGATGGGAAGAAAGATTGGATTGCCAGTTCGAAGCCCACTACTTTAGGTAAAGTAGTTAACGTACGTGCTTTGTAGCTATTAAATTGGCCTTGTTTGCATTCATCTCGCCTAGTGCGAAAACAATGAAAGCGCATTTTACCCAGATTCAAATCAATCAAAATCAGTCGAACATAGCTGCATTCGTATTGTATCAAAATTCAATCTCTAATGTATTTTTTGAGAAATACATATTTAATGTTAGTTTTTTTGCAAGGTTATCTATTAAATATGTATTTTTCCCAAAATAATTAGAGATTAAATTTTGATGCAATTTTTTGCAAGCATGATTAGAAAAATGAGATATTATTATTATTCTTAAAATTTGGTTATTTTTTTTAATTATATATTATTTTATGATTTTTTAAGAATCATTGTTGCAAAAAATTGCATCAAAATTCAATCTCTAAGGTATTTTTTGAAAATATATATTTATTGTTGAGTATTGTTGTTGTGTTTTTAAATTATTTGAAGGCATTTTTGTCGATAATAAAATTTGAGTGTATTTTTGTCAGCGTTTAAATAATTCGGGGGCATTTTTGGTGGTTAACTCCCTTAATTAATAACTAAATCAATAACATCCAATTTAACTTGCACCTAACATCATATCCTAACATTTACACTGATCATAACATGTACCAGGAGTGCACATGGGTCGGGTGAAGCCGGGTTTGATGTGACCTAGGCCCGACCCGAAATATACACCAGGTCTATTTGTTAGACCCGAACCCGACCCTAGACCCGATGAAACCAACACACTTTCGGGCCACAATTATATCGAGTGAAAATCGAGTGAAAACCGGGCCGTTAACATTACATTACGTTGATACCTTCTTGTAAGCTAGCATGTAAAATATCCAAATTTTCAAGACTCCAACCATTATTTGACATGGTAAAATTTACTTAGAAAAATATAACAAGAACCAACCCTTCTTCAAAATTAAAGTATAACCACAATCAATACTAAAGCATAACCACAATCAATACTAATATTGTCTAATAACACCAAATATTTAAATCAATATAAATAACACAATATTATGCATTAGTCTAAAGTCTTATGCATTCTAAATATAAAACATTAACTTATAATCTTATAATGACTAATAACACAAAATATTAAGGTTTACAATACTTAAATTTCATATAAGAATAGACATGATCCATCACTAAGAACACAAAATATTAATTGTGTATGATGACCAGGCCACCTGACCGAGTTCGGGTGACCCGACCCGAAATAATGACCGGGTCTATTTTTGATACCCTTACCTGACTCTAAACCCGGTGAAATTACACCAAATTATCCCTTAAAGTGTTCGGGGCCGGGCCGGGTCTTCGAGCCGGACCGGGCCATGTGTACCCCTAACATGTACTACATACTACCTACATAAAACTATCCTAATTAAGAAATTACGTATATACTTTAACATAACCATAAAACGAAAAATAATACTAATCTCAAAGTCCTCTACCCCTGCAATGTGCCAAGTCGCGTTAAGACTGTTAATATCTCCATCGTGGTTATTAGCGTGCGCTATATTCTTCGAGTAACTCGGAAATATGATTAGAAAGGGTTAAAAGGGGAGAAAAGGCTAAAAAAGGAAAGTTAAATGGTTAAAATGGATGCTATAGATGAGATACATATATAGGCCTGCGCTCCTCTTATCTTGTTTACGCTGTAAATGAAATAAGGCCATTACACAACATGTGTATAAATGTGATACGACCATGTCTTCTTCAGTCTTAACTCATTTACAGTATTAATTTATTTTATTTACACTGTAAACGAGATAAGTGTTGTGAAGCTTTTTGGTAAAAATGCTCATAAATACATATTTCAATAATTAATATATTTATTTTATTTATTTAAAAAAATTCAAAAAAAAAAAAAACAAAAAATATCTTTCCCTTTTTCACTCATCAAATTCGAAAATTTGAGTTGACTTTTTCAAAAATTTTAAAAATCAAGTTGTTTCTTATGAGTCAAATCAAATTTTCAATTTGAAAATCTCATCTTTTTCAAAATCTTTTTCAAAAATCAAAT
>NC_029790.2:30249583-30250797 GCF_000816755.2 Arachis ipaensis
TTTCCATTTTTTACATGTAAATTCCTACGGTTTCTAGAAATTTATGATAGTACTCAGTTTTTATATAAATTTTAGTATTTTTAAAAAGAATAAAATGTATTTTTTATCTGTAAAATTTATTAAAATTTTTTAAAATATCTTTAAATTTTATTTTGTTTCAATTTTGTCGCAAAAATTTTATTTGCATCAAATATACTATTGACGGCTAATTTTGTAAAAGTGATTCAATGTTATCCTGCCGTCAATTATACATCATGAGCGCTTTAGTTTGAGTTTTAAAAATCTCTTCTTGAAGTTAGAATACAAATGTCTGGGATAGAATCGATGATCTACTCTGCAAAATAACTCATCAAATGTTGAAACTAATTCCTACAATCATTTACATAATTCATTATTTTTCTAGGGACATAATTGAATCTAAACACAAATAATTGGTATAATATTAAAATCAAACACATCCAAGTGAGACTTAATTGAGAATGAATACATCCAAATGAAAATAATTGAAAAATATAATCTGATTTGTTAGTATAATTGATAGCAGGATAACATTGAATCACTTTTATAAACGTTAAGGATACAAATAGGACAATTTAAACGTTAGGGACACAAATAGGACTTACCCCAAACATTCGGAATAAAAACAATACTTTACTCAAAAATATATTTTACTCTTTTAAAAATTTATAATAATAATCAATCTTCACATAAATTCTTATTTATGTATAAATTTTAAAAATCTAAATCCTACTGCAATTTATATAAAATAAATACAGAATCGAAACGCAATAATTTTCCGAGTGTTATAATTAAATAATTTGAAATTGTATTTTATTTAACTATACAATTTGCTCTTACCTTTACTTGACATTTTCATGTGAAAACTGAAAGCTGACTACATGTCTACTTTTAATGCGATTCACATGTTTTGTAAGTATTGGCTTTGGAATGCGGGGAAAGTGTGTCATTCATTTTTATCACTCGCAACAACAATGTGCCTCTGCAATTTATCCATATCCATACAAAGACCCATTTCAAATCATCATAGTATTCTTTATTTAGAGAGCTTGGAAGTTGGAAGGGTGTATTTAAATAAAAAATTTTATACACGTGATCTTGCCATCCCAATGGGAACATACAACGGTTCAATCAACTATAATTTCAAATTAAATATATCCAAATATATTATAAAAAAATATAGTTACTTGACTTAC
>NC_029790.2:30251149-30251763 GCF_000816755.2 Arachis ipaensis
AAAAACAAGATATTTTATTAATATGAAAAGTGAGTCTAAATTAGGACATACATCAATATGAATGGAGTTTATGTCTTTGTCTTTGTTTTGATATTAAAATTAGTGATTATAATCTTAAGATTATTTTAGTGAAATTTTATTATAATTATTGTAGAGATTGGACGTAAATTTTATTGTACCTTGAGGTTGAATCAAGATATACGCTGATGTTATTTTTTCTATTCCTTCCTTTTTTTTATCTTCTAAAATTGCAAGAGACTAAATTAAAAAAATCTCATGCCTAATCAGTAACGCAAATAAATTAAAAAAAAAGTGTCTTGATTTAAATTCTTCTTTTTTTCAAAACCTATAAAATCTTCAATATAAAATATCATTGAGAACACATTCCAATAACTATTCTATACATATTTTGGTCTTGAGATATTAGAAATAACCTTTTGACATATGATATTGAAGCATATGTGCTTGCTTCTTTAATGGCATATTAAATTTTTCATCTCTTGTATCAATTCAAAAGTAAAACATGCATCTGTATAAATAGTTTGAAATATTACTTTTAGAGTTCTTATGTCTTGAAAATTTATACTTTTTTTTTATAATTTAAAAGAAGTTGC
>NC_029790.2:30291244-30311244 GCF_000816755.2 Arachis ipaensis
CTGGTAATAATTTTTATTATTTAAAAAAACATTATTTAAAATTTCACTTTAAAAAAATTTATGAGAAAATTCTATATACATATAAAATATTTTCTGATAAAGTGAGAAATAATGATAGAATTTTATAGGGCATATAGCACTAAATTATAATAATATCTAAAAGTTATATGAATAATATTTTTGTAGTATCAACAAATCAAATAAAATGAATTTGGAATGTATGTTAAGACTTCAAAATAAATCATTAAACATATGAAAATAAAGTTGAATGTGAAGTCATAAAAAAAACAAGTTGAATATAAATTTATCATTATTTATAAGTAGAGGTGTTCAAATCCAAACCAATCTAAACAAAGTCATTGTCCAATCCAAGATCAAAAATCGATCAAAATTGCACTAATTTGATTTAAATTGTATTCTATTTTTGGCAAACTGCATAAATTGAATTAAATTTCATATCCATTTTTCAAAACCGAACTAATCCAATCAAAATCACAGAATATAATCTAATATTATTATTTTATTATTAAATTTAAATTTTACATTAATATTTTAATTTTATATATTATTATTATTATCACCTCCCAACGCCAGTCTCATTACCACCACCATTGGCATCAACACTTAAGCATACACCTCTACAACTCGTTGCGAATTAAAACTATTCTATTTCTCCCGTAAACTGCTGTTGGTAGTTATAATTTGTGCTTCTTCCTCATGTCATCATAAATTGCTACAAGTCGTAACAGTAATCTGCTATGGGTTAAAGCAGATAACGTGAAATTTTGTAAATCGCTATGACTTATAACGGTTTATATAAAAAGATAAATTGAGTCACATGTAACGAAAACTCAAATATTGTAATTACGTAATTTGGATCCTCAAATGATTTAATAACATAAATTGTCCTAATTTTATTAATCCAAATAGCTCTTTACATTCAATTTCCTACATCTATGCCTAAATAAATGTACGAGATAGGTACTGTTTTGGTCCCTAAAATTTAGAATCAAAATCAAAATCATTCCTAATTTTATTTTAGATTTAAAATCATTTCCAACGTTTTATTTAATATTAAAATCGTTCTTTGGACAATTATACCCTCAATGTCATCACGTTCATCACAATCCTTTCTTCTCATTGATATCTCCAGAGAGAGAAAGAGAAGTAGAGACTCAGAGAGAAGGAAGCCTCGCCGGGACTGACTGTCGCCGTCGCGGCTCACTGTCGCCCTCGCAGCGTCGTGACTCCCCCTCGCAGCAACGCCCCTGGCCCTCGCCCTCCTCGCGTTCCTCGTCATCATCGGGAAGGTGATAGTGGTGGTGGTAGTGGTGTTCCTCGCATTTTCCAATTTCGGATCTCCCTTTTCTCGACTTCAGATCTCCCTTCCCTCCTTTCTCCAGCAACCATTTCAAAGACCAATGGCGACAGTTGCGATGCGAGCTCTCTGTAACACCCTGACTACCAAAGACAACGCTTCCGGCTGCGCAACTCCGATAGCTCGGATATTACGACGACACTTATAATAATTAATACTAAAATATGAGCCTGTTTGAAACTTTAAACCGCAATACCGCTCCCAAAAATACTTTTGATATACAACGTACATCCATACAACTTACAGAAACTCATAAAGAGTACATACATATATATATACATACATATATGTAAATATTATTACAAGCATAATCCAATACAATTTCCTATCCCTCTTACAGAATATATCAAGATAAAGGCGAGGGTACAATAAACCATAACTAAAACAATACAGGGCATCACAACAACAATTAAATAAGCTCTTCGTAACTTCTGCACCCATATCCTGAAAGGAGAAAAATGTAGGGGGGTGAGAACATCATCCTCGAAAGGGTTCTCAGTAGAGGGTTTTTGGGAATTACTGTAATAGGATACGTGAAGATAACCGCGCCAGTGATTCATAACCGTCTTATGCCTCTTTTCAAAAACAACGGTTTACAATGAAAGTAAAGTCGGAAATCTTTTCGGAAAGAAGAACCGTTCAATTCTCAAAAATCATAATCATGATCCATATCCATCACCATCACTGGTGAATATTTATGGGGGCGAGCTCATCCGGGCCTTTCACAGTGCCCGGCCACACTTACGACATTGGGTTAACAGAGCTTCGAGTCTCAACCTGGAGCACATGGTGGCTAGCCATTGCTACTACCCAGGGAAACCCTCATCTCCAATAGTGGAAGTGCAAAAATCACAATTATCAATAATTCAGCATATACATGCATTCATTCTCATCCATGGATCAACATCCATCTCAGCCATCCGGCTTACGGTTCAGTCCAAAACCAGCCAATATTGATAATCACACACAGCCATTTTGGCTCACGGTTCAATCCAGAACCAGTCAATATTCATAATCATACATTGCCATTCCGGCTCATAATAAAACAGCACTTCCACATTCAAAATCATCAAATTCATGAAATCGGCATTTAAGCCATAAATCATTTTCTCAATTCATTTCACTTCGAAATCAAGTTTCAACTCTTTTCAGCCTTGGCTTTAAAAATCTCATTTCTCAAATTATCTCAGGCTCATAAGCCAATTTTACTCAAGGAAAATTCCCTTTTTGAAATAAGCCACTCTGATCTAAGCCAAACCGAGTCACGTAATCATTTACTTCCTTCAAAGCCGTTTCCTCTACTTAGGCAAAACCAGTTTTAACCCCCATGACAAATTCTAAAACGTTTCAACTGTTAAAAATTGTTTTAGTCTTGCAAGAATTCAGAATTCAAAGAGTACTCAAAATATTTCTCAAAACATTTCAAAATGAAACTTGTCAATAGACACTCAGGTTCTTTCAAAGTCATTGAAACTTCTTTAATTAAAACCCCCAAGTCAAATTCAAAGGTATAAACCCTTTTCACATCCAAACAGCTTTAAAACACAAGTCTTATCTAAATAACTTTCTTCTGAAAGAGATACAATGCCTTTCTTAAGAAGCAAGACTGAATCACAATTTCCTCTTTAATAATTCATTTCAAAAGCATAAATCATTCTTTTCTTGATAATTCAAGTAAAATAGTAGAAGTCTTTAACTCATCATTTTTCCAAACAACATTCAATAAAGACTCGGATTTTATAGAAATTTCGATAGCACCTCCCCTAAAACTTGGACTTTGCCACCCGGTTCGGGTCCCCACTAAACCGTTCCACAATCCTTTTCAACAGTCCAGAATCCAAAATCAATTCAAAATCAAGCTAAATCCAACAGTCGCCTCATTGGCATATCTCAAGAAAACCATTTCAAAATCACACCAATATCAACTGAATCAACTCCTTTCCAAAGCTTTAAAGAATCAGTTCAGCATTAAATCATTTATCAAAACCAAATCAATTTAAGCAACCCAGGCTGAATTTCAAGAGTATTCTATCTTTCACATCATCAAAATAATTGAATCAATTCAAACCAATCCTCAACTGATTAAACTCATATCTCAAATCTTTAAAGAATCAACTTCAGACATTACATTTCACAAAGCCGCACAACAATTCAACCAAACCAACATCCATAGTCATTCGAGTCAATCAAATAATACATAAGGCAAATACAATCACCAAATACACAATATCTCGCACCAGTATCCATATGTAATAATTCCAATACACAAAACATAGTTTTTGGAAAGCGCCCCTACCTCAAAACGCAAATTTCATAACTTAAACGTCTCACGGAGTCCTTTCCGCCTCAACTCGAAATCACTGGCAACCAAAACCTCAGCTCCCATCCACTTTCGCAATAACCATAGCAACACTCATCGCAACATATAATAATCAGGACTCGACCACACGTTATCAAAACTCATATTCATTAACCGAACACAACAGAATACTAACGCGAGGCTTTTCGAAACATAATTTCTTATCGAAATAACAACACGAAGCAGCTGCGATTTCGAACCGGCCCCGGCAACAGCTCCGGCGGCGGCCAGAAGCTCCAGTGGATTAACTATAAAGACCACGCAGCATCAAAACCTCCTCAAGATCCAAAATAACCGAAACCACAAATTAAAACCCTTACCGGCAGAGTTCTCCGGCGACGGCAGAGGCAGTTTCCTCCACTCTCCTCCATGATCAACCACGATGGAGGTGGAAGCTGGCAGAGACGGCGGTGGTTCCGACGGCGGCGCGGCTCCACCATCAGTAACCGAGAAGCGTGACAGAAGCGTTTTTCCCACTCAATGGCGCTCTCTCCTTCGAACTGGATCGGAGCAGACCTCCAGCAGTGGCGAGGTCGCAGCTTCGAACAGTAAGCCATGGCGGTGGGGGACTTCAGTGATGGTGGAAGGACAGCGGAGGACCCACGACAGCGGAGGCACGGCCGCAGAACAGGGACCCCCTTTTCTGCCGTTCTCTCTCTCTCTCTCCTGCTCGAGCTTCTCTCTTCGGCCCTCCATGGATGGTGAGGACTCAGACTTCGCGGTGAGGAGGACGACGACGTGAGCATCACGGTGGCGGCGGCGAGCTAGTCGGCGATGAGGAGAACAGTGAAAGCCCCCCACTTGGTCTCTCCCTCATTCCGGCGCTACTCGCTGCGAACCTCCTATCGTCGTGGAATGGCGGCAGCGGCGCGGATGGCAACTCGCAGGCCTGGCGACGACAACGCGACGGCAGTGGTGAAGTCCGACGCGCCGGCACGGCCTCCTCTCTCCTCTCCTCTTCTTCTCCTTCGATTGCTCTTTCTCTCTCCTCTGGCTTCGCGCTCGCCGGCAGTGCCGTTGGGGAACACAGAAACAGCGGCGGCGCCAAGTCCTTCTACCCTTTTCCCATTCTGCCTTCCCTTGTTTTTTCTTCGTTGTTTTCTTTTCCTCAAATAACCGTATGTGTGTGTGTGTTTAGGTTAGAGGGGCAGCTGCTGCTGCTGGTTTAGGGAGGGGAAACGGGTACTGGGTTAGGGTTTCAGGGTTAGGGTTTTTCTTTCAAAAATTAGGGTTAGGGGCATTTTAGTAATTTCGAATAAAAATAGGGATATTATAGTAATTAGAAATAAATTCTAATCCATTAATAATAATGTATAAAAATACTATTTGCTCATCAATTTCATAAATTATTTTCAATAAAATGTCCCCACCAAATAATTAGAAATAATATACTTATTTTCTTCATTTTCCAAAATAGTAATATCAATATTCTAAAATATTAATTATTTAGTCCAAAATCATATAAAATTTCTTTTTATTTCACAACTACCAACTATACGATTTAAATATAGAAAATAATCCAATAATTATAAAATTGGATAATAAATCATAACTTGTCTCAAATTCAATAAATCAAAACTTGCCTTAATTATCTTTAATAAAATGATTTCCGAAATTAAGGCTATAAATAACTTTATGATTTGAGACTTGATTATAATAAGACTTTTCAAAAATTTTGGGTCTTACACTCTCTCTCTCCGTGTGTGCTCTCTCTTTCTTCTTTCAATGATGGTGGCAGCGGGATTGAGTGTCATTGTCGCCGTTGAAGAGTGGCGATTTTAGAAGAAGAAGATGATTCACCAAACATAGAGTCTCCTTACCAGTCCTGCCACTCTCTTCGGTGGTATAGTCACCACCGTCGCTGCCGTCAACTTCATCCTTGTCAAAAATGTAAAATTCTCTCCTTTTTATTAATTCCCTCCTTTGTTTTTTCATTAAGTGATGTTCGGTCGTTTTAGATCTTCCTTCTTCGAAAGGATCAATTTTGATTCGTTTCTATGAAATTTGAAGCTAAATCATGATTTGGGTTCTTAAAAATTTTTTAATTTTTTTGTTTTGTTCATGACAGTTTCTTAAGTTTGTTTGTGTAATTAGGGCTAGCTTCTATTGTACAATCTGTTGTTAACTATGATCTTGTATGGTTTTGTGAATTGAACTGAAATTTTTGGTTCTTACTATTTGATTTTGTGTTGTTCACATTTATCTTGTGAATTTTTGGAAGTAATCATTTTATTTACCTGAAGATTAGGGATTCCTATAGTGAAATTAAAGAATATATATTGATAATAATGATGAAATCTGAGATGAAAAATCTATTTCATATTGTTTGGTTAAAAACTTATAGGAAGACTATTTATAATTTATGCATTAGTTATATCATCAGTTAATTCAGATAAGTTTCTTAGTGGGGAATACAAAATGAGAGGTTGTGGTGGGGATTGCAGAAAAAACAGTAGTGCAGTAGAAGATATTTTTGTCTTTTAAAAAATTATTTGATTCCAAAAGACGATTTTAATACTAAATAAAACGTTGGAGACGATTTTAATTCCAATATAAGATTGGGGACAATTTTAATTTTGATCCTAAATTTTAGAGACCAAAATAATACTTATTCCTAAATGCACAAATAAAGTATAAAATTATACATGTAATTTACTCTAATCAAAATAAAAAAAGAAGCCAAGGAAAAAAACTCAGCTATAAGCAAATGTGACTAGTGATTGAAAAACAAAAAAGTTCTACAGAAAAAAGATTGCACAAATAATAGAAATGATAACCATTAATTATACACCAATAATATTAAGATTAATTTAACTTAAAAATAATCAATAAAATAATAACATAAACACATACTTAAAATAAAAAATAAATTAATGAATACATGGTATCATAAATGGTAAAAAGAAAAAATTAATAATTTTTCTTTTGTGTTTTAGTCAAATATAAAAGTAAAATAATATAATATTAGATCTTATGTTCTTCTCTCTATCATGACTTCAATCATTCACATTGTAGAGTCAAAGTCAAATAAAAGAATTATTCTAATGAAGAATAGAATTAAGTAAAAGGTGAAGATTTTTACTAAATTTAGAATAAATATGTGCATTACACAAAATAAATTTTTATTGGTGAATCTTTTCTATTATTATTAAAAAAATCTTTACTGTTCACCAAAACTTTCACTCTTTTCTTTAGTATTATTTGTCAAATAATATTGTTTAATTTTGTATCTATACTATGTCGACATGGATAGGTCACATGTGATTGGTGGTAGATGAACAAAAAAAACAAAAAAAAGATTAAGATGGTCAAAGAAAAAACCATTAAAAAGAACGGATATGTCTAAAATGAGCACAACAAATATGTGTTTATTGGATATGCTACATTTATATAGATTATTATTAGATTATATTAAATAAAAATCAAAGGTTAATATAAAAGAAGAGCATTGATGGACTTTAATAAATATAGAATATCCTAATACATAATTAAATGCTTTAAATGACAATACTTTAATACATAATTTTAACGAACATAAATAAAAAATTCATTATATACATACATACATTTTTAAAAAAAATAATATTATAAAATAATAAATTAAATTTCTGATTTATAATATCACAAATATGACATTTCAATAATAAAATTTTCTACTTCCATGCTTTCTCTTCCACAGTTTTCCAATCTTTAACAACAAATTAACAATAATAACTGTAAATACCACCACAACAACAACAAATAATAATAAAATCAAATTGCCATCAGAAGTTAGTTAACCAAAAATAGAAACGTGACCGTTGACAAATAATAATTTAAAAAGGGCTTAAAAGTAAAACTGACGTTAATGTATCATCTTTGGAATCTCAATACATTTAAATTTGGCAAAACAAAAAAAATTTAATAGAATAATTAGAGTAAAACTAAATTACTGGTAAAGAGTACAACTTATTCAAAATAAAAGAATATAAACTAAAACTAATATAGAACTAAACAAAATATAAAGATGATAAAAAAATGTGAAGATATTGATAAAACAAAGGATATAAACTAAAACAAACATAAAATTAAATAAAACATAAAGATAATAAAAAAATATGAAGATATTGATGTTCACTTAAACCATGAAGTTAACGAAATATTATAAAAACACTAATTTAATTTTTGATCAAAATAAAACACATTCTCATCTAGGTAGAAAATTAAAACTTCTTAAGATTTTATAAAAAGAAACAAAGTTGATAATTATTGCTTTACCTGATTAGCCTTCTATTCTCAGTATTATTTTCAACATAATAATAAACAAATAATTCAATTGAAAAACATAAATTATGTTTTTAAATCATTATATTAATACAAAAAAATAACATAAATAATTTGATATTTATCCAAATCAAATCAAATAATTGATACAAATTATAATCAATTTGGTTTAACAAAATTAACTTTATGTACTTGCACACTTTTAAAAGTTAGAGTGCTTTTTAAAATTAATTTATACTTATCAAAATTAAAAAAATCTAACATAACTTCATATATCGATAAAATTCAAATTTATTCTTATGGTTATGTCTATTATACTTTTTAAAAATTTTGAAAATTATTTTACCAAACAAAATTTTTGTTTCTTACCCTTACTGAAACACATTTATTTTTTAGTTTAATTTACTAAATATAAGTATTAAAACTTTTAAAAATATATTTTTTAAAAGTCAAATTTGATAAGTTATTTTCAATAATTAAAAATTTTAACAAACTGCTAATTAAAAAATTCTAATAATACTTGACTGAAATTCCTATACATGCATGAAAATAATTATTGAATTTGTAAAAGTAACATAATTATTAAATTTTATATTTTATAATACATTATTTTAATATAAAATAAAGATAGTAAAAATCAACTAATATTAGAGTCATTATTAAGTGCTCTAAGAGTAAAATAAAATAATCTACTCTCTCTAATCATGCCAAAGGAACTTTGTTGTAGACACTCATTAATAACTTATCATTCCGTTAATATATCAGTGTAAGAGTTATCGTTTGTCCTATAATATCTAATAAATTTTTCTAAATACTATATATGAATGCAACAACAATCATGTTTCATTACTCGAGTAAAAAATAAAAGATATTACATAGTTAAATTACCGGGATAAGTATTGTTTTGGTCCCTCACGTTGAGGGTCGGAATCGAACCCGTCCCTAATCTAATTTTCGATTTAGAATCGTCCTTAACGTTTTTTTTTCGTATTAAAATCGTCCTATGGACTTTAGGAATAAAATTAAAAATTTTATTAAAAAAGACAATTTTAATACGAAAAAAAAAACGTTAAGGACGATTCTAAATCGAAAATTAGATCAGGGACGGGTTCGATTCCGACCCTCAACGTGAGGGACCAAAACAATAGTTATCCCTTAAATTACCATACACTACAAGGAAAATACTGATTATCGTCAGAAAAAATGAGCAAAATTTAATGGTATAAACCTTGCCAATAACATAATACCAGCAGATTTCTTGTGTCTAATGGTAAATTTCGTCGAATTTAGTGACAGAATATAGTTAGTACGAAAACGAAATCTAATAAACGTTACCGGCGGAATTTTTTGGACGGTAACATTGGCGCCATGTCATACATCTCCCTGGCAACTTACCGTCAAATTAATCCAACGGTAATTCCGACAGAAATGGTTTTAATTTTTTTTTTAAAAATAAATTAGTTTGGTTGGGCTATTACCATCGGAATGTTTCGGCAGTAGTCTTTTTATTTTTTAAAAATAATCTTTTTTTTCTTCATCTATAATGTTTCCCTGATAATTAATAATTGAAATAGTGCTTTAAACCTGATGTGAAATATCAAAAATATAAATTAAAAATACGGAATGACTTAGAATTAAAATATCTGAAATAATACTAACTATATTACATTCTTCATAAAGTTTCTTAAAGAAATACATCTCACAGAACTATGTTTACATTAATTCTATTCATATTCATCATCATCTTCCTCTAATTCACCGTCCTCCTCTTCCGAGGTAGTTTCCTGATTATCATCGAACTCGTCTTCCTCTTCTTTGTTGCCATTTATCTTATCTTCTTCTTGAAGATCATCGTCCTCTGATGGAAGTGCGTCGGCATCTATCCAAGATCAATGGTAATTATGATATCATCATCTATAACAGCAGACCTAAGGGTGATCGGCTCACCGGTATCAATCACTATTTTCGAAGGAGTTGGGTTGTCAATCTGGTAAGGTTCCTGATCCTCTGTCCTATCATCATACTCGATTCGTCATCTTGGCTTAGTCTTAACTACAACCACCCAACTAGACTTGCATTAACCCGGATAAGGAAAATAGTATACATGTCGTGTATTTTTAGATAGAATAAAAGGATCGTAGTGCCTATATTTCCTGGTTACATTAATT
The DNA here is from genome assembly GCF_000816755.2 of Arachis ipaensis. NCBI lineage: Eukaryota > Viridiplantae > Streptophyta > Magnoliopsida > Fabales > Fabaceae > Arachis > Arachis ipaensis. Next base: position 30,301,413 of record NC_029790.2, read on the forward strand.
TCAGTGATATTATAGTCCTTGTGCTTTCGTATTCCTTATCGCGAACTTGGATCATACCATTCACATTTAAACACGAACACCTTGTACGTAGTATGACAGAAATACTCTAATTCAATTATATTGTGTAACACACCAAACCAATCAGAGTGACCCCAGCTTGAATCACCACGAACCCACACCAAACTCAGGTGTTATCTGTTTTCTTTCTAATCGGCCACTATAAGGTATGGAATCGATATCCATTAACAGTGTATATCGGGTAGCTAGTTTCTTTATTCATTGGGCTCCAACTAAGTGCAACTAGTTCCAAATCTGTTATGTCAGTTAGCTGCACGCTGACGTATTCGGTGAACCAACGTGAAAAATTGTTCAATGAAGTATCAGAATTTGCCTCTTGGAATAACCTATATGATTCATCATAGGATAAAGATGTTTCAATTAGATTAAGAAGTTAGTATCTTATTGATTGCAGTATTTACGAAGACTTAAAAAATTCACATGAGGTATGTTAAAATTTGGTCACAGTTAAGCAATACATGCAGATGTGCACTATCGATTTCCTTCTGCTCTAACCAGTAGTCACTACCCGCACCCATTGCAGCTCCTTCCGACAAAAAGATTGGGTATGTTGTTCCACTTGACAAGAATTCTCCCCTATCATTATTCCTTGCAACTCTTGTTCTACAGGACTCAACATGAGACTAAAAATAGAATGAGCAAAATATAGATGTTTCCTTAGTTAGGAATGCTTCACAGATGCTGCCCTCAATCCGAGATCATTAATCACTACAAGAGAGGCGGAGAATAGCGGCCAAACATTGCCAGCCTTTTACCCAACCGCTGCAAATTTCAGGGATACCAGCAATTGATTTTCATGTGCCGCTAATCAGGATCTTTATTATCATCATTTATCCTATCTCTTTTTTATGAGTTTATCTTATAACTAATAATTCTCCTAAAGTTGCAGAAACCGGCGAACTGAGATTGGTAGCGCACGAAGCCCTGACATTGCTGCTCCACTGTGCGCCACTGCTGCCCAGCTATCCTCCTCTCTCCGGCGTCGACCTTTCGCTCTCCTCCACAGTGCGTGAAACCCCTACTCCCTCCTCCTCCAGGGTGCACGAAATCCCTAATCTCTGCTCCACCCTGCACCTCTATGGGGTTTGGGAGTCGCGCGGCTGCCATCCATCCTTCTCTTCCCGGCGTCGACCTTTCGGATCTCCTCCACAGTGCGCGAAACCCCTGCTTCCTCCTCCACGGTACGCGAAATCCCTAATCTGAAAACATCAAATATGTTTATATTCTATGAGAACCTTCTTTCATTCTATTCACTCTGTATTCAATTTCTCATCCCTTGCCGATTTATTTGTATTTGGTACATAGGGATAATTAGACTTGGTATATTCTGTTGTGAATATTGTGAATATTGTGTCAGCTATTTAGGGTTTAGTTGCTTAATGCTGCTGCTGATGTTTTTCTGTTTTGATAAGTTGTTGCTGCTACTGACTGTTGTATATATACTTGGTAAATTTTCATGTCACCTAACAATTTGTTCTGCTTTTGGACTGTTATTTATTTTGTTGTTGTCAACTTTCTTTGTTGTTAGTTTTTTAGGACTGTTGTTAATTTTATAGAACTAGAATTGTTGAAATTTTACATTATTCAGAATTGTGTAAGTGTGCTAGTGTTTGCCTAATTGAAAATTGAAAATTAAAAGTCTTGCAGATTAATAACAAAAGTGATTACTTTTAGTTAGCTATGTTATTTAGTTGGCATTTAAGAAAAGGGACAAAACATTTTATTTCTCTTACTAGACAATTAGATAGATGCCTTTCCTATCTTCACCTTTTCTATAGTCTTTATTTATTATGTAATTTCGGTCTGCTCACAGACGGGAACTCAATTTTAATGATGATTTTGTTGTATTAACCTGAATATAAATGTTTGTAGATTTGCTACACTTCTTTGGCAATTAAAGCAAGTGTTTCAGGTGAATTTTCTTTTCAAATTTTTACTTTCATTTAAAAAAAAACACATAATTAATCTTAAACCTTCCAAGTGTTTAGCTAGATGTATTTATCCTGTATTTAAAAAAAACACATATATATTTTGATTTCTTGACCAAAATAATTAATATTAATTTGTCCTCATTATATTATTTATATATCGCAACGACAATGATAGTGGGGATCTTGTTTTGCCAATGTCCATTCTTATTAGCTGTGTGAATGCACAATGGGGCCTGGTCTGACTTTTGTGATCGAGGCTCAGCCTTATCTGAATGCTGTTTTGATGCCACTTGGGCTTAAAGTGATGTGCTTCAAGGCCTGCACACACTACCCAACTCTCTTTGATCATTTCCAGAGGGAGCTTCGAGAGGTTCTCCAGGACCTTCAGAATAAGTCCTTGCTCCAAGACTGGCACCAACCGCAATTTTGGAAGCAACTTAAAACTCTCGCCAATTCAGGTAGTTTTTACATTGTAGAGATTAACCTATATACAACTTTCATTTGGTAACTAACTTTGTCAATTTCATAATAAAATATATGCCATTATGGTTAGAGTCATACCTTGCCTTGAGATAAGGCCTGGACAGTTTTTGTAAGAGTTTGGACTTATCGCATGAACTAGCTTTTGGGGTTTAGTTTTAAGTGCACTTCTAACACGTGATTGCTTACTTAAACTAACAATCATATTTGCAATTACAACTCAGCATCGAGCAGTGGCCAGAAAGATAGCCTTCCCCTTCCCAATACCGTCCAAGGTGTTTTAGGAATGGACTTGGACAAGGTCAAAGCAATGCAGCAAAGGATTGAGGATTTCACCAACCACATGTCTGAACTACTCCGTATTGAAAGGGATGCTGAATTGGAGTTCACTTAGGAGGAATTGGATGCTGTTCCTAGGCCTCTGGATGATGCTTCTGACCCCTCAAGACCGATTGAGTTCTTGGTTAACCATAGCCAGCCTCAGCAAGAATTCTGTGACACCATTTGCAACTTAACTGCCATCAGTACCTCTACCGGTATTCTTCTTTTTCCATTTTCTTACGAGATATCCAAAGATATAGTAGGAAAATATCCTGCCAATTTGGTATCTGCAATTCAACATGTCTTTAATTATGTCCATTTCATTTGCCACAAAAGAACTTGAATTGTTCACTTGATTACAACTTACTATTTGGAACACTATTTATAGTAAGTGCCATGAAGCAGAGATGACAGGAGGACTAAGTCACTCACCCGTTATATATAACAACAATGAAGATGGGGATCTTATATTTATATCCAATGCACATTATATTATTTATATATTATTTATATATCATAACAGATAGATGTTGATTACCTCAATAAGGAAAATGGCCATCAGAGGGATGCTGGGTCCACTGCATCAACAGCTATGGTGTTGGGCGACCGAATTCTTGTTGCAAATGTTGGCAATTCTAGAGTAGTTACATCCAGAGCTGGTACAGGTTGGTACTGTGTCACTTATGTGCGGGATTTATCTGAATTTGGTGTCGAGTGAAGGGATTATTCAGCCTAGTTCTTTTAGCCCAATTTTGGTGATATGCTTGTCAAATACATAGTAAATTTCCACTCCAAAATAGCTCAAGCAAAATAATTTTCTCTTCCCTCATCCCCTTTATTTTATTCTTCTGCTTTTCACTGTTATGACTTATGAGTGTATCGTTTTACTGTAGCTGTTCCTTTGTCTATCGATCACAAACCTGATAAATCTGATGAGCGTCAAAGGATTGGAGGACGCAGGGGGATTCATAAGTTGGGCAGGTGGGTTTCATTATGCACTGGTGTTAACATTCATTCTTTTTATTTTGGTTTACAATAAACTAATGATAGCAATAAATAGTTTACTAGCTGGTATTGATTCAGGGACATGGAGGGTTGGTGGTGTTCTTGTTGTTTCCCGGGCATTTGGAGATAAACTTCTTAAACCATACGTTGTTGCCGACCCAGAAATTAAGGTTGTTAACCCCATACATCTGATTATCATCCATTTGTATTCCAGTGATGTATAGATATTATGTCAGCTGATTTCCCCTTGTTGCAACTGTTCTGGCTTAGGAAGAAGAAATAGATGGTGTGGATTTTATCATAATCGCCGGTGATGGTCTTTGGAATGTCATATCAAACAAGGTGAGTTCGTCCTACAATCTATACTATATTCGACCATAAATGACACACACTTGATCTTGTGAACTTTCATTTATTTTTGGTAATCTTTGCTGAGTGCCACTACTTTGTACCAAAGCTGAACTACATTTACATGTGCATGTGCACCTCATACTTGGTAGTCTCCATGCTTGCCGTCTCCATGCTTGGCTACTATACCGATGCAATTGATCTTTCATTCAGTTCAGACTTGTGTGCGACAAGTATCTACACAGGCTACTATATTTCTTTTTTTACATCTTTGTTCAATTGTTGCTCTTATTTTCATATGAAAGTTTCAGAATTTCCAAATCATAGGTGAACTATCTTTTTTTTTTTGCACAATACAATTTGAAAGATTAGAAGTTACAAATGTTTGTTCTTGTAATGCCTGCAAAGAGATATTAGTTGGCTTGTAAAAGTTGTTAACTTGGTTATCAAATTTCTATATTTGTGTTTCACTTGCTATTCCATGCCATGAATAATTTTTGCCTTCTTTCGCTGCAGAGTATTGCAACAGAAATGCAGAGTGAGTCTAAATGGAAGCAGATGGGAGAATTAGCTATGTCTAATGGAAGGGTACTTTTCTATGTTATTTGAAACTTGTATTTCTCCAACACCTAAGCTAAATTTCATTTCTAACTATCCATGTCAAAATATTCTGAAGTGAGTGCCTTGTTGTCTTTGCAGTTAGATATGGCTGAGGATTGTTGAATCTTGTGATGGATTTGAGCGAGTTATTACCGTTGTATTCTTCTTTAGGGGAAGCTGAAGGAATATCAAAATTTGTTTTTTTGGCTAGTTGTAGAAAAAATTAGGTAGCTTTGTGGAGAAATTATTTTTTTACTATAACAGTGAAGATTGTGGGGGTTATAAACATCTGCTGTTTTTTTTTTTAAAAAATGCATGCTGAATTGCGGCGGTTCTTGACTGCCACAACGTTTTTTTTTAAAACCTGTTTTTCAAGTAGCGGCGGTTTTAAACCGCCGCAAATAACTCATTCCATTTAGCGGCGGTTATACCAGCGGTTGCTGAAAACCGCCGCTAAAACAATTGCCCGCGCCACTATCCAGGGCGGTTTAATTAACCGCCGGTCTTTGATTTTGTGGCGGTTTAAAACCGCCGCTAATAATAAAAAACCGCCACAATGTCCGTACTCTCTTGTAGTGAATGCTAAGTTTTGTAGTGCATAACTCCCTAAAGAAGTCACTTATTTTACAAATATGGTCACTTCCACACAATAATTCATTCCCAACAATAATATAATCCATACCAACAACTCACATATATATAAATATATACATCATCAACACCATCAACTTCTTCATATCAAATAACAATCGATTTAGCCAATCCACATTCAATTCAACAGAATATATTACAAAATACATCACCATTATTATATCCAACCATTCAAGTTCAATATATATCATCATCATTATCATTATCATAACATCATCAATTATCTATATCAAACACAATACCAACACCACAACCAATATGGCACCAACAACAACCTCAAACACTCTAATACATAGGCATATCAATCCATCACAATCAGCATCAACAACAACATTTCAATCCTATCTTAAAGTTAACTAGCCTAAATTTCCACGACACATTATATTTTAGTTACAAGAAATCAAAACCATACCTTGGCCAATTCCCTGATAAACCCGAAACACCTCAAGCGTTCTCTGCACTACGAGCTATCAACCACAGCCCCTCACCAACGAATCTAGCTTCCAAATTTGATCTTAAGCTTCTATTTCCTCAAATAGACTCCAACCTACAACCAATATTCAATCTAACATTATAATTACCACTATAATTAATATAGATTCACTAGTTCAACATTACACAAAGAGATTGAGGGAGCTTACCTTGCTCACAGCTCAAGTGAGCTAAACCCAACAAAATTCACAAGCTAATTCGAGTCTAAACACCGAAATTAAATAATTTTCAACATCTTTGTTCATAAATTTTAAAATTTAGGGATGAGGAGACTGAAACTGAAAAGTAGATTTCATACCTAATCAATGACTAGACTTTGTAGAGCTCGACGCGCTAGTCGCGTGGCTGCAAACGGTGCGGTAATTAGAGTTTCGGATCAAAAGTTATTTGAATTTAAAGATCAAGTGAGGGTTTGTGAATTTGTGATATGTTCTTCCCCTTTTCTGCACTTGCAGCGTGTTATGCATGAAGTGGGAGAGAGAATGAGCTGAAGCTCATTTAGCTAAGTATAGTGGGTTGGGCCTTGGGCTCAATACAGGTATGGTTCGGCCCAATGTTAGGCCAAATTCTTTAAAATTAGTGTCAAAATTCTTATTTTAATTAGCTCTATCTCATAAAACTATAAAATTTTATTTTCTAATTTCTTAGATTAATAATTAATTTATTGGCTAATTATTTATCAATTTTGCGAGTTTTACAGAAAGGAGTTCTGCATTTGAATTTTAAGCCACATTTTCCGTCGGCTTTACCTGACGGTAAATCACCAAAATGATGCATTTCAATAAATTGTTGTACCAACAGATTATACCGATGAAAAATCTGACGGTAGCATTGGCGCCATTGAATAATATCTTCGTGTCAACACTTACCGTCAGTTTTGCGACGAAAAATATTTTCCGACGATAATCTTTTATAGCAACAAATTTCTCTTCCTTTCCGTCGAAAAATTCGATGGAAATTTCGCCGGTACAACTTGACACTAAATCTAGGTAGTTCTGATAGTACTCAGCATTTTTCTTGTAGTGATATAACCAATTTCATTATCCTTTTTAAATAATTAATTAAAAAAGATAGTCCCAAGTTTTTTATGCAAAGTAGATTAAAATAAAATACATTAATTAAATAGGTATAAATATAGAGATTATAAAATTTTATTAACAATCTCCTTATACAAAAAGAAAAAAACACTCGAAATAAAAAAAGACCTCTTTTAAGAGCTAAAAATGTAGTCTCGTAGCAACATGGACAAACTCCCCCAAGACTTTTCCTACTCCACCTAATGAATGCTATTAAAAGCTATAAATTTGGCTAAAACTTCAGAAACTTGGTTAGTATCTCGTTGAATAAAATTGATCTTTGTTCTCCAATTCCAACTTAAGATCTTAATAACCTTACACACCAAGTCATGATCAATGCTTTAAATCCTGCTATTCCTTTCATTGATAAGAATAAAGGCCACTAAACAATTCGTCTCATAGATAACATCTCTAAACCCAACTTTTCACTCAAAAAGTAAACCTTTTTATATTGCAAATAACTCGTTTGGAATGATAGATGCAGAAGGCAAAGAGCCAGCAGAACCACACAACTAAGATCCCTTAAAATCACGTAAACACACCAAAAACTAACAGCTTCACCTAATATGCTAGCATTACAATTTACTTTAACAGAAAAAAAGAGAAGGAGGAGACCAAGAAAGCAACATAGAAAAAAAGTAGAGATCATGATGCATGGAAAAGATATCGTGACATTCAGATTGAGAAGCCTGAATAAAAGCTAAAATCTTATCAATGTTCCACGGGTCAATCGGGTTAAAAACATCATTATTACGATTTCTCCAAATCCACCAAATAGTCGTCAAAAAGAGAAAACTATTAGAATTCATCTTCTTTCGTAACCATGTCTCAAAATTTCTGCCCATTTATCTCCAAATTCAACTTCTGCCAAATAGCCTTGGCTCTAAAATACTTACGCAAATAATGAAGGACATATTTAAATTCAGTCAGACTCAGTGTCTTTTTTAATATAATTATTGACCTTCTATTCTTATAATTATTAACGATTTCAATGAAGTAGTACTCTAAAACTTATTTTATTATCTATTTTAAAGTAATTATGAATATTCTATTTTTTAATTTTATTATCATTTATTTTTAATCAATTAGACTATTGTGCAAATAAATTAAATTAAATACAGAACACTTAGCTTGTACTAGTAATAACTTTTTAATTTGAAATTTAGTTTATGTTTAATTTAGTATCTTTTCTGTAAAAAAAATAACTAATAAACCGAAAAACAAATACACTATACTGAAATTTTTTTAAAAATACAATGATACAAAGGAATAATATTAAAAAATTTCAAACAAAAATAATAAAATATAAAATAACAAAAACAAACACAATACAAATTTATCCAATATCTATGTGCATCATCTTTAAATTATTCCAAAATGTTAATTTTTTTCGTCCAAAGTGTTAGCTATTTTAATAAACATATAAATTTATTCATTCTTTAATTAAGAAGGGTTGTATGTGTTTAAATATCTATTGTTAAAATGTTCGAGTATTCAAATAAAAGAACTAATAATATATTAGATTAAATAAAGTAACCATTGAATAATTATAATTTTCTTTTAAAATTGTACAATTGTTTACAACAATAATAGATTTATTGGTCCAAAGTAATTTATATTTATCTTTTATGTATAAACAACATTGTATATAATTGTTCATAATCTTAAAAAAAAGGGAAGTAAGCCAAAAAAATAAAGAAAAAGACATACCAATAACCATCATCATTGTTATTTCATCCTGCAATCTCCTAAATTAAAGATGAAATTAAGCACATAAAAAATAGAATTTAAATATTAAAAAATACAATAAGAGAAGAGTCGTGATAAATTAACCTATATAAGATAAAAATAATAAAATTTACAATAAAAGTTATAAAAATTAAAACAAATAGGAACAAATTGACGCGGATTTGAATTCAAGGATCAATTAGGATCGGGTAGCATCTTAGTTTTTTAAATAAACTTCTACACGAATCAACATAAGCAAAGAAGGGAAGTTTTCAAACCATTGACTAAAATCCATTGTTGAACTTAATCCCACTGAGCAGAATATGGAGGTACTTATGGGAGAACGGGCTGATCTGGTCTTTCACAATAAAGTAATCGGTGGAACTGCCATTAAGTGACTTATTGGTAGATTAATAGATCACTTCGGAATGGCATATACATCACATATACTGGATCAAGTAAAAACTTTGGGGTTCCGGCAAGCTACTGTTACATCCATTTCCTTAGGGGTCGACGATCTTTTAACCATACCGTCTAAGGGGTGGCTTGTTCAAGATGCTGAACAACAAAGTTTTATTTTGGAAAAACACCATCATTATGGAAATGTACATGCAGTAGAAAAATTACGCCAATCCATTGAGATATGGTATGCTACAAGTGAATATTTACGACAAGAAATGAGTCCCAATTTTAGGATGACCGACCCCCTAAATCCAGTTCATATAATGTCTTTCTCAGGCGCTAGAGGAAATGTATCTCAAGTACACCAATTAGTGGGTATGAGAGGATTAATGTCAGATCCACAAGGATAAATGATTGATTTACCCATTCAAAGCAATTTATGCGAGGGACTCTCTTTAACAGAATATATAATTTCTTGTTACGATATTGGGGATATCCGTATTTATAGAAGCTTTAATTTTCGTGCTTATCCTAATTGTTGGTTCAGTTTATGCATGGCGAAAAGGGGCATTAGAATGGTCTTAATTCTTGAATATTTAGATAATAAAAAAAACATTTAGACAGTTATGAATTCCATTGAGTTTCCCTTACTTGATCGAACAACCCAAAATTCAGTTATTTCAACTACATTAAATGATCTTTCAAATTGGTCAAGACTAT
>NC_029790.2:30318744-30332554 GCF_000816755.2 Arachis ipaensis
TCCAAATCTTATTTGAAGATAAGAAAAATATATAAATCCTTAAATTGATCTGTGCAGGGTTATAATGCCAAAAGGCAGGATCATCATTAAAACCATCATACTTGCCGACCATCGATGAACAGATCGGATTAACCAACCAAAGTTAGCCTCAGTCATTATATATTGAACCGAAGCACAAAAGCCTCAGTAACGGTCGGACGATAATAAAAGGTCATAGCAAATCCCGTTGCTACTTGGACTAAAAAGCAAGTAAGTGTAATTCCTCCTAAACAATAGAATATGTTGACATGAGGAGGGACATATTTACTAGTTATATCATCGGCAATCGCCTGAATCTCAAGATGTTCTTCGAACCAATCATAGACTTTATTGAGATAGGTAAACCAAAGGAACTCCCCCTCTGAGAACCGTATATGAGAATTTCATCTCGTACGGCTCAAACAGAAAAACCCAATACTGGTTGTAACGGAAACGGATATGTTAAATAATAAAAAGTTTTAAACTTCTTAATTTAATCCTATTATTCCAAATCTTATTTGAAGATAAGAAAATATATAAATCCTTAAATTGATCTGTGCAGGGTTATAATGCCAAAATCTCAAGTCGGCGCACTCGTCTTTCTTTATCTTGATCTTTACAGGCCTCTTGAATATTCTATTTACTTCATTTTTTCTTTGATTTTTTTGTAGAATGCGACTTTTTTAGTGCCGTCTTCTTTATTATTAGTATTGATAAGAATTCTCTTGTTAAGACCCTATGAACAATTAAAAAAAACCTCAGATTCATACCAGAACCACAATGATTCAAAAAAAACCTTTAATGTCCAAAAATTCCCTGAGTAAGAACTGCTGGATTATCACTTATTCAAGAAATAGATAGGATAGAATGAAAAAAGAAATCAAAAGACATTTTTTTGCTTTGATAAAAAAAAAGACAAATAGTGGCAATTTTATTTGAAAGAATCAAAATTTTTTTATTTATTCTAACTTACGTATCTTCTAATAAAAATTTATTAAAGTCCGGTTGCGATGTCGAAATATTAAGTATGAATCATAGTTCTAATACTTTATAAAATCTATTTTATATATTCCGTGCTCCAGATACTAGAAAATAATATCTGACGGGGTAAAACCATCTCTATCAAGATGACAGATCCTTTATTTTTGTTCTGTATTTGCAATAAGATCAATTAGAACAAGTCACACACTCATATTCTGGAAATAAAGAAAGAACGAAATTCCACGGTCAAACTACCAAATTAAAAATGAACTGGGCTAGAAATAAAAAACCAAAATGGGTAAATTTACCCCTTTTATTTAAAAAAAGATATAAATAAAAAAGATAGTTAGTCGGTTCTTATGAATCTAATTCATAGAAATTCCGTCCAGTAAAATGGACGAATTATAAATTTCTAAAATAATAGATAGAAATATAGCAAATAAAGCCATTGCAACACCCATTAAAGGAGTAGTTCCCCACCCCGGAGCTACTTTACCATATTCTGAATTCAACGGTTTCAATAAAGCCCCTACAGTAGTTCGTCTTGGACCAGATCTAGAACTACTCTCAACGGTTTGTGTAGCCATAAATCCTATTTTTTATTCATTGAGATCTGTTGACTTTGTATACCATTTCACTGTAAATATAGGATTTTATCCTATAGATTCATTGTGGTCTTGAAATTTGAGAAAAATGGAAACAGCAACCCTAGTTGCTATCTCTATATCTGGTTTACTTGTAAGTTTTACTGGGTATGCTTTATATACTACTTTTGGGCAACCCTCTCAACAACTAAGAGATCCATTCGAAGAACACGGAGACTAGTTGATGTAATGAGCTCCCAATATACCAATATTGGGGCTCATTACTTCAATCGAGATAATAAAAAATCATTTCGTCTTTTTAGTTGGAACTTTAGGGGGTTCTCTAAAAAAGATAGCAAAAAAAATTATTCCTAAAGTCGAGACTAAGAGGAATGTATAAACCAATGCTTCCATAGATTTCATCCTGGTTTACAATTATAGCTTTCATACCTGTTTATTAGATTATAGTAAAAAAATACAATCATTCAAATCAAGATTAATCAAATTCCCTATGATTTAATTTAAATCACCCCAAACAAAAGTATAGTAAAAAAGAAACAACAAAAAAAAATAACGTTCTATCCGAATCAGACTATTTGCCTTTTTGTAGTCGGATCGCCCAGTTTTTGGAATGCTCCAAATTCTACTTGAGCATCCAAATCGGGGTCAATGCCAGCAAAAACATCTCGGAACAAAGTTCTAGCACCATGCCAAATGTGCCTGAAAAAGAAGAGAAGGGCAAACGAAGCATGTCCAAAAGTAAACAACCCCTTGGACTGCTACGAAAAACACCATCTGATTTCAAAGTGGCACGATCTAATTCAAAAATTTCACCCAATTGAGCACGTCTAGCATATTTTTTCACAGTAGCGGGATCACTATAACTGACTCCGTTGAGTTCGCCACCATAGAACTCAACAGTTACACCTACTTGTTCAACACTATACTTCGATTCTGCTCTTCGAAAAGGAACATCGGCTCTAACAATTCCGTCTCCGTCTATCAAAACAACTGGAAATGTCTCAAAAAAAGTAGGCATACGCCTTACAAAAAGTTCACGCCCCTCTTTATCTCTAAAGATAGGATGTCCTAACCAATCGACGGCTATTCCATCTCCATTATCCATTGAGCCCGCTCTAAATAAGCCCCCTTTTGCCGGATTATTGCCGATGTAATCATAAAAAGTTAATTTTTCGGGAATTTTAGACCAAGCTTCTGATAAACTTTGATTTTCGGCTAGCCCAGCACTTAACTCGTTGATATATTTCTTGTTGGAAGTATCCCTGATCCCATTGATAATGAGTGGGGCCAAATAATTCAATCGGAGTTGTTGCTGAACCATACCACATAGTTCCAGCAACAACAAAAGCTGCAAAAAATACAGCAGCGATACTACTGGAAAGGACGGTTTCAATATTTCCCATACGCAATCCTTTGTATAGACGTTGGGGTAGACGTACACTAAAATGGAAGAGGCCCGCCAATATGCCCAATGTCCCTGCTGCAATATGATGAGAGGCTATTCCCCCCGGAACAAAAGGATCAAAACCTTCTACACCCCATGCGGGATTTACGGATTGAACCCTTCCGGTTAGGCCATAAGGATCGGACACCCATATCCTAGGACCATACAATCTTGTTACATGAAATGCGCCAAAACCAAAACAAGCCACCCCTGCAAGAAATAAATGAATTCCAAAGATTTTTGGCAAATCCAAAGAGGGTTTTCCTGTACGTTCATCACAAAAGATTTCTAGATCCCAATAGACCCAATGCCAGATAGCCGCCAAAAAGCACAAGCCCGAAAACACAATATGTGCTCCAGCCACACCTTCATAACTCCAAATACCCGGATTCGGCGTAGTACCTCCTGTGATACTCCAACCGCCCCACGAATTGGTTATTCCTAAACGAGTCATGAAGGGTATAACAAACATACCCTGTCTCCATATTGGGTCAAGAACAGGATCAGAGGGATCAAAAACTGCTAATTCATATAGAGCCATCAAACCGGCCCAACCAGTAACCAGAGCCGTATGCATTATATGGACAGAAAGTAAGCGGCCGGGATCATTTAATACAATAGTATGAACACGATACCAAGGCAAACTCATGAGAATACCCTTCTCTTTTTTTTCAGCAAAAAATAGACACTATGTAACTTTATTGCACTAGAAAAAAGATACTAAAAAATATACTATGGAACCCCCTTTGCAGTCGATTATATCTGGTAAAGGATTTATATTTGTTCTAGGTTTTTAGGAAAAATGGAACAATTCTATTCAGTAGGAACAAAAAGAAGTGGATCTATTTTATTCTATATCCGATAAATAACAATACGCAATGGTAGTGTGGGAGGACGTTGACCAAATGAATAAAAAAAAGAAATTGTTTTATTCCAATTTCTTTAGTATTTATTCCAATTTTGAATATAAAAAAGAAATTGTTTTATTTTTGAGTAAAAGCATAACCTTACTTATGATAAAGTAGAAACTAGAATCATCTTTAGGTCAAACAAATTCGATCAATTAGAATATTTATATATTAGAAAAATAAAAAATGAAAATTATATAAAATGTCTGTTCACAACACAAAACATGAATTGAGTATCTTTTTCCAGGTTTTGCGTTTATTCTGCAGAAGCAAATTAAGTCAAAAGGAGATGCTATAATTTATAAAAAAATCAAAGAATAAAAATAATGCATCAAATAAGGAAAAACAAGTATTATTGAATGAAAGAGTAATTGGTAAAAAAAATTAATATTCTCTTCTAGCATATATGAATTTTACACTGAATAAGTTATGAAATACAGAAATAAGTAAAATAAAAAAAAAAGCAAGGAATTTTTTAATAAATTGAAGAAATATTTACTACTATAAAAAAAACGATGAATACCATTGGATTTACCAGCGAATTTACCAACGGATATTACTGGAGAATTTAGCGGTGATTTTTCCGATAGTTATGACTGAAAATTCGTTTCCAAAAAATATTAGACAATAAATTACTAAAAAATATCAATAAAAATATTAGATTTGATATTAAAATAAAATATAAACAATGAATAAAAATCTGAAATTTAAAATCATAATATTTAAGATCAAGGAAGAAAATGAAGAGGAACTTTTGGCAAACAACGACTCAAATATTAATGTGACAATACATTAAATCAAATAAGATATATTTGAATTAATTAAATTAAATAATTGATATAATAAATTAGTTATAATTATTTGACTTGTAAGACCCGGTTAAATAATGGCTAATTAATCCATAAATGAGAATTTATTCTAGAAAGCCAAAAATGTTATTTTTATGGCTTAATATGATAGAGAAAATTGAGACGAGAATTTCGGTACCAATTTTATAGAAATCGGACCAAGATTGGACCGAACGGGCTAAACCGGTCCAACTGGACCCAAAGTGGGCCCTTGGCCCAACTAAACTAAACCAAAACCTTAGTTTTCAGCACTCTCTCTCCTCACAACACTCTCATCCACGCTGAAATGGAGTAAGGACGGGGAAGAACAATCTCTCAAGTTCTATCTCTCACTTGATCTTCAAACCACCATAACTTTTGATCTAGAGCTCCGATTGCCGCACCATTTGCGGCCACGCGTTCACCGCGGAGAGCTCTACAAAACCCATACAATCAATCTTGAGGTAAGCCACGTTTTGCTCTTCAAATTTCCAGCCTTGATTTCGAGTTTCATGAGCAAAAATATTGAGATTTTGGGCTCTTTGATGTTATAGGACCCAACTCTCTTGAAGGAGAAGGTTAATCTTGTCTCCTTGGACCTTGGGTGTGGTACGATTCTCAACCCTAGTATAAATTGTTGTTCTATGATGTTTGGGTATTGAGATGTTGTGTATGAATATGATGATTGTGGCTTAGGTTGTGTATATGTGAATATTGGAGCTTGATTGGTGATGTTGGAAAGCTTGGAAGAGGGTTTTGTATGATAAAATCTGTTCTTGGAGGTGTTGATACCTTGAGAGCTTGTGGACAAGTGGTTTGGAAGTGCTCCGGTTGAGCGTGGGAAATTGGCTAAGGTATGGTTTCGGTTTCCCGTATCTAATATGTAATGTGGTAGGAAATACCTAGGCTAGAGGCCCTAAGATAGGCATTGAATTGATGATGTTGTTGAATGATTGAGATATATGATGTGATCATATATGTGATTATAAATATTGATGCCTTGATTGTGTGATATATGAGAAAATGCATGTTGTGATATATGCTTGATGAATGATTGAGGTTGAATTGATAGGTGGTGCCATGTTGATGGTGAGTATGATGATGTTTATGTATAATGATGGTTGATGGAAAATGGAATTATTGGATATTAGGATGAGGAAGGCTGTATGACATGATATTGTGTTTGTCCTTTAGCCATTTGATTGAGAAGTGTTAAAATGGTTGGATGTGGTTTTGAAAATTTTGGTAAAGTGTCAATGTGTGAGTTGAGGATGGCTTGTTGTTGATTTTGGTACATTTTGAATGATTTCAAAGAAAAGGGTTGAAATTGGCATGTTTTGATTGATTTTGAAAAGAGTTGAAAGTGGCTTGTTTTGAAAATGGCACTTTGTGGTTTTGTATGAAAACATGGTTTTTTGGGCATACTTTGACGGGACATAACCTAAACTACGGATCTCTGATTTGTTCCAAATCTATTTAGAAATGAAATTGGATCCGGGATGTCCATGCCGTTCGAAGAACGGGTGAAAAATGATTTAAAATGAGAGAGTTATGACCGTCGGAAGATTGGGGGTTGAATTTGTGAATTCTGCAGCTTTTAACTTAGAAAATTTTTGCAGAATAACCCTCCGCGCGTAGGCGCACTTGGCGCGTGCGCGCCATTCTTCCAGGAAGCACCATCCACGCGGGCGTGTGGTGTGCGCGGGCGCGTCGATGCGCTGCGCTATATGCCCAGCTATTTTCCAGAGAGTTGTGCCAGAATTGTGCCAGTATTGTGCCTGGGCGCAAGAGCACCCACGCGTACGCGTGGCTGATGCTTGCATGCCGTTTGGATATTTTTCAACCCGCGCGTTCGCGCGTATGACGCTTGTGCGTCGATGAGTTTTTGGCCATCCGCGCGTGCGCGTGGAGTGCGCGTACGCGTGGCCCTGTTTTCATCCCAAAGTTGATTTTTGAGTTTTAAAAGCCAAATTTCATACTTCTAAGCCTCTGATCTCACCACTTATATCTTAAACCATTATGATATGCCTAGCATGAGGAAAAGGGCTAGTGAATGTGGTAACTTGCGAGTGAAGCAAGGGAAAAATGAATGATCAATGAGGATCAAAGATGATTATGTGAGATGCGGAGAATGGCGGTGGAAGTGCTTGTTGTGCCATGGGCCGAAGGGCCGTAATTGTTAATGAATTGGCTGGTTATGGATTTAACCGTGAGCCATTTTTGACACTCTTTATATATATGATCTCGCGTTAGCTTATCCCTGTTCGTTACGTTATCGATCGGAGTGTTGCGCTTTCGAGTTACGGTTTTTGTTTACCCATTTTTCTACAAAGGCTCCTAGTTATAATCAATTATTCATACTACTAACGTACTAAATTTTGGTTTTAGAGGTCGTAATACCTTGCCATCTCTGAATTATGACTTAAGCATAAGACTCTGTATGGTAGGGTGTTACATTATGGTATCAGAGTAGTTCGTTCCTGTAGAGCCTGAGGAATGGACTGACTATGCTTCTGTGCATTCTCTGTATATGTGTAATGTGCTGTTAGTATATCTGCTTGGTATAGTTGGCATAAACATTCATGAGCATGCATTTGGGACTTTGAAGCACTAGACTTTCGATATTGAGACTGATCAACTTAATATCGATTGTTTGGTGTGTTTAGGAACCAGATGGCACCTCGTGGACGCAGTAGAGGCCGTGGGAGAGGTCATACGAATGCTTGTGCGCCAGGGATTAACCCTAATGACCCGGTGAATTTTATGACTGCGTTGGAGAACATGGCTGCTGCTATGCAAGCCACTGCTGAGGCTCTTGGTCAACAGATGAACAACCATGGTAATGACGGAGGTGGAGTTCAGGGCCCGATGACACTGGCGAACTTTTTGAAGGTTAATTCCCCGAAGTTCCAGGGAACTACTAGCTCAACTGAGGCCGATACATGGTTTCAGGCTATGGAACGAGCACTGCAAGCGCAGGTGGTACCTGAAGGACAGCGTGTGGAGTTCGCTACCTATTTGCTCACTGGTGAAGCGTCGCATTGGTGGCAGGGTATCCGACGCCTCCTGCAGCAGGGTGATGATTATATCACCTGGGACGTCTTCCAAGAGGAGTTCTATAAGAAGTACTTTTCGACTTCTGCCAGGACAGCCAAGGAGCTTGAATTGTTGCAGCTGAAGCAGGGTACTATGTCTGTATCTGAGTATACTGACAAGTTTGAGGAGCTGTTCAGATTCTCTCGTATGTGTCAAGGGACTCCAGTAGAATATGAGGAATGGAAGTGTGTTAAGTACGAAGGAGGACTCCGGAACGATATTTTCAGTTCAGTGGGACCAATGGAGATTAGGACTTTCTCCGAATTGGTGAACAAGTGTAGGGTTGCTGAGGAGTATGTGAAGAGGGCAACCACTGAGAAAGGGAGTCACAAAGGATCCTTTCCACAAAACCGAGGGAAGAGCTTTGCACCTAGAGGTCCACCTTTCAAAAAGGGAGGTTCTTTTAGGAGGCCCAACAACAACTACTCCCAAGGGAAAAAGTTTGGGAAACAGCCTCAGAATGATCAAGCTTGTACTAGGTGTGGAAGTCACCATCCGGGAGTACCATCCAAGGCCGGATGGGGTTTGTGCTACAATTGTGGAAAGGCGGGGCATAAAGCTGCAAGTTGTCCGGAGAAGCAAAAGCAAGGTGCTGGTAAAGCACAACAGACTGGTCGGGTGTTCACCACCTCAGCTATAGATGCCGAGGGATCTGAGACACTCATTCGAGGTAACTGTGAAATGGCTGGTCAAACTTAAAATGCTTTATTTGATTTGGGAGCATCGCATTCATTCATTGCATTTGAGAAAGCCCATGAGTTAGGATTGAAGATTGTAACCTTAGGTTATGACTTAAAAGTGTATAATGCTACCCATGAAGCCATGGTAACTAGGCTAGGATGCCCGAAAGTTTCATTTAGGTTCAAGCAGCGTGATTTTGTCCATAATTTAATCTGCTTACCGATGATCGGTCTTGACCTTATCTTGGGATTGGACTGGTTATCCGAGAACCATGTCCTGCTTGATTGTTCTACAAAGTCGGTGTACTTTATGCCGGAAGATACAGAAGGGCCGGTCGTGGTGAATAATTATTACTTGAATTCGATGATGGTGAACTGTTCTGGATTCGAATGTCAGGGTATCCTGTTGTTAACCGCTGGTGTTTCGGGTGATGATCAAAGGTTGGATCAGATTCCGGTAGTGTGTGAGTTTCCGGAAGTGTTTCCCGATGATATTGAGGAATTTCCATCTAACCGAGAGGTCGAATTTGCTATTGAATTGGTGCCTGGGACGGGACCAATCTCAAGTGCTCCTTATAGGATGTCACCGTTAGAGATGGCCGAGCTAAAGTCTCAGTTAGAGGAATTGTTGGGTAAGAACTTTATCCGACCAAGTGTTTCCCCGTGGGGTGCTCCAGTGTTACTGGTAAAGAAGAAAGATGGAAGTATACGACTCTGTGTGGATTACAGGCAGCTGAACAAGGTCACCATAAAGAATAAGTACCCATTGCCGAGGATTGATGATCTCATGGATCAGTTACAAGGAGCTGGGATTTTTTATAAGATCGATTTGCGATCCGGTTATCACCAGATAAGAGTGAGGGGTGAGGATATCCCTAAGACCGCTTTCAGGACTCGTTATGGTCATTACGAGTATACTGTAATGTCTTTTGGGTTGAACGAACGCTCCTGCAGTGTTTATGGATTACATGAATAGAGTGTTCCATCCGTTTCTGGATAAATTCGTTGTTGTCTTCATTGACGACATACTAATTTACTCCAAGACTGAAGAAGAGCATGCGGAACACTTGAGGACCGTGTTGCAAATTCTAAAGGAGAAGAAACTCTATGCGAAACTGTCTAAGTGTGAGTTTTGGAAGAGTGAGGTGAAGTTTTTGGGTCACGTGGTGAGTAAGAAGGGAATAGCCGTAGATCCAACCAAGGTAGAAGCTATGATGGATTGGAGGCAACCAACCACAGTAACTGAGATAAGGAGTTTTCTGGGTCTAGCTGGCTATTACCGGAGGTTCATCAAGGGCTTTTCGCAATTAGCCTTGTCGTTGACAAAATTAACTCGCAAAGACACTCCGTTTGTTTGGACTCCTGAGTGCGAGGAGAGCTTTCAGGCATTGAAGAAAAAGTTAACCACTGCACTTGTGTTGGTGTTACCTGAGCCGAACGAACTATTTGAGGTGTACTGTGATGCCTCACTAAAGGGTCTAGGATGCGTGCTGATGCAGCATCATAATGTGGTGGTGTATGCCTCACGACAGTTGAGACCTCACGAAGTTAGTTACCCTACGCACGATTTGGAACTCGCTGCGGTTGTGTTTGCCTTGAAGGTGTGGAGGCATTATCTCTATGGGGTTAAGTTCCAAGTCTTCTCCGATCACAAGAGCTTGAAATATCTCTTTGATCAGAAAGAGCTTAATATGAGGCAAAGGAGGTGGATGGAATTATTGAAAGACTACGACTTTGAGTTGAATTACCATCCGGGAAAGGCAAATGTAGTGGCGGATGCGTTAAGTCGGAAGTCGTTATATGCGGCTTGGATGATGCTTCAAGAGGAGAAGTTGCTCAAGGGATTCGAGAGTCTAAAAATTGGTGTTCGAGAAGTATCTGGAACCTTGTGTTTGAGCCGATTAGAAATCTCGAGTGACTTTAAGTCCGAACTCCTAAAGGCTCATGAAAATGATGAAGCGTTATGGAAGGTGTTACCGGCTATCGAGCAAGGAAAACAGTGGAGAGTGTCGGAAGAAAAAGATGGGTTATGGAGATTCAAGGGTAGGATCATTGTGCCGGATGTTGGTACTTTGAGGCAAGATATCTTAAAAGAGGCACACAAAAGCGGATTCTCCATTCACCCGGGAAGTACTAAGATGTACCATGATTTAAAGGCGATGTTTTGGTGGCCGGGTATGAAGA
This sequence comes from Arachis ipaensis, assembly GCF_000816755.2. NCBI lineage: Eukaryota > Viridiplantae > Streptophyta > Magnoliopsida > Fabales > Fabaceae > Arachis > Arachis ipaensis. The sequence continues at coordinate 30,329,488 of NC_029790.2, forward strand.
ATGATGTAGCGGAATATGTTTCAAAGTGCTTAACTTGCCAAAAGGTAAAGATTGAACATCAAAGACCTTCTGGGATGTTGCAGCCTTTAGAGGTTCCGCAATGGAAGTGGGAAAGTATTGCAATGGACTTTGTGTCCGGATTGCCAAGGACTAGGACTGGTTTTGATGCTATCTGGGTGATTGTGGACTGACTGACGAAGTCAGCTCACTTTTTGCCCATTCGGATGACTTACACCCTTGAGGATCTAGCTCGGTTATACATAAAGGAGATTGTGAGACTCCATGGTATACCTGCTACTATAATCTCTAATAGAGATCCTCGTTTCACTTCGAGGTTCTGGGGTGCATTTCAAAAAGTTTTTGGAACCCGATTAAGCTTGAGTACAGCGTACCATCCTCAAACAGATGGTCAATCTGAGAGGACGATCCAAACCCTAGAGGATATGTTGAGAGCTTGTGTTTTGGACCAACCGGCGAGTTGGGATCAGTATATGCCGTTAGTGGAGTTTGCATACAATAATAGTTACCATGCGAGCATCGGAATGGCTCCGTATGAGGCATTGTATGAGAGGAAATGTCAATCTCCGCTATGTTGGTATGAAGCTGGAGAGAAGGGCTTGTTGGGGCCGGAAATGATAGCTGAGACCACTGAACAAGTTAAGAAAATCCGAGGTAGGATGCTTACGGCGCAAAGTCGCCAGAAAAGTTACGCCGATCAAAGGCGGAAGCCCTTGGAGTTTGAGGAAGGAGATCATGTTTTCCTGAAGGTTACTCCAACCACAGGAGTAGGTAGGGCGATTAAAGCAAAGAAGTTGAATCCTCGATATATTGGTCCATTTCAGATCCTGGAGAGGATTGGACCGGTGGCGTATCGAATGGCTCTACCACCTCATCTTTCGAACCTGCACGACGTGTTTCACGTGTCACAGCTTCGGAAGTGCACTCCTGATACTAGCCATGTGTTAGAACCTGAATCGGTTTAGTTAAGGGAAGATTTGATGCTTCCAGTGGCTCCAGTCAGAATTGATGATACTAGTATCAAATGGTTGCGTGGAAAAGAGGTTTCATTGGTCAAAGTGGCATGGAGTCGAGGCGGTGTTGAGGAACACACTTGGGAACTTGAGTCGGAGATGCGAACGAATTATCCGCACTTATTCTCAGGTAATTGAATTTGAATTTTGTGGGCAAAATTCCCAATTAGGTGGGTAGAATGTAAGACCCGGTTAATTAATGGCTAATTAACCCATAAATGAGAATTTATTCTAGAGGAAATTCCCAAAAATGTTATTTTTATTCTAGAATGCAAAATTCCCAAAAATGTTATTTTTATGGCTTAATATGATAGAGGAAATTGAGACGAGAATTTCGGTACCAATTTTATAGAAATCGGACCAAGATTGGACCGAACGGGCCAAACCGGGCCGACCGGCTGTGGTAGGAAATACCTAGGCTAGAGGCCCTAAGGTAGGCATTGAATTGATGATGTTGTTGAATGATTGAGATATATGATGTGATTATATATGTGATTATGAATATTGATGCCTTAATTGTGTGATATATGAGAAAATGCATGTTGTGATATATGCTTGATGAATGATTGAGGTTGAATTGATGGGTGGTACCATGTTGATGGTGAGTATGATGATGATTATGTATATTGATGGTTGATGGAAAATGGAATTATTGGAAATTGGGATGAGGAAGGATGTATGACATGATATTGTGTTTGTCCTTTAGCCATTTGATTGAAAAGTGTTAAAATGGTTGGATGTGGTTTTGGAAATTTTGGTAAAGTGTCAATGTGTGAGTTGAGGATGGCTTGTTGTTGATTTTGGTAGATTTTGAATGATTTCAAAGAAAAGGGTTGAAATTGGCATGTTTTGATTGATTTTGAAAAGAGTTGAAAGTGGCTTGTTTTGAAAATAGCACTTTGTGGTTTTGTATGAAAACATGGTTTTTGGGCATACTTTGATGGGACATAACCTGAACTACGGATCTCTGATTTGTGCCAAATCTATTTAGAAATGAAATTGGATCCGGGATGTCCATGTCGTTCGAAGAACGGGTGAAAAATAATTTAAAATGAGAGAGTTATGACCGTCGGAAGATTGGGGGTTGAATCTGTGAATTCTGCAGCTTTTAACTTAGAAAATTTTTAGCAAAACAACCCTCCGCGCGTAAGCGCACTTAGCGCGTGCGCGCCATTCTTCCAGGAAGCACCATCCACGCGTGCGCGTGGTGTGCGCGAGCGCGTCGATGCGCTGCGCTATATGCCCAGCTATTTTCCAGAGAGTTGTGCCAGAATTGTGCCAGTTTTGTGCCTGGGCGCAAGAGCACCCACGCGTACACGTGGCTGACGCTTGCGCGCCGTTTGGATATTTTTCAACCCGTGCGTTCGCGCGTATGACGCTTGCGCGTCGATGAGTTTTTGGCCATCCGCGCGTGCGCGTGGAGTGCGCGTACGCGTCGCCCTGTTTTCATCCCAAAGTTGATTTTTGAGTTTTAAAAGCCAAATTTCATACTTCTAAGCCTCCGATCTCACCACTTATATCTTAAACCATTATGATATGCCTAGCATGAGGAAAAGGGCTAGTGAATGTGGTAACTTGCGAGTGAAGCAAGGGAAAAATGAATGATCAATGAGGATCAAAGATGATAATGTGAGATGTCGGTTATCTTCGCAGCCGGATTTTGAGTCTTGATATTCCTGTTTTTGACACTCTTTATATATATGATCTCGCGTTAACTTATCCCTGTTCGTTACGTTATCGATCGGAGTGTTGCGCTTTCGAGTTACGGTTTTTGTTTACCCCTTTTTCTACAAAGGCTCCTAGTTATAATCAATTATTCATACTACTAACGTACTAAATTTTGGTTTTAGAGGTCGTAATACCTGTATGAATCTATTTTTTAAGACAAAAACTATCATTTAAAATAGATAAACTATTAAATAGCAATCCAATAACTTGGCACACTTTGACCTAGCTCCCAATTGGTACTCCTTGAAGTTAGGGATTACAAGATGGCCAAAAAAATCGCAAAAGCAAATATTTGTAGGGATTACACA
>NC_029790.2:30332680-30340514 GCF_000816755.2 Arachis ipaensis
CTTGCATCACAATTAACTTTAAAACTATTGTCTACCGGTGGTTTCCAACACAGGCAATTTCGGAGAGACCTAAAGGCATTGCTTCGATTCCTGTAAACCTGTAAGTCCTTGGCGGTAATTCTGGCCAAGGCAACAACCTTATGGTCTGTCCAAGGGTTGTCAGTGTTGAATATGTCATTGCACCTATGTCTCTATACCCACCAAAGTCCTGCACCAAAGGACGCCTCATTGTTAGCCAAGGCCTTCCGAAACCACTCTTCAAGAGCAGTACCAGCCGTCGAGTCCAGGATACTAGGATCCAACATATACCAGATTGCCTTTGATCGTTCACAGTCTCTAAGGCAATGCTCCATAGTTTCCTGCGCCTTGTTACATCTCTTACACATATCTGAAGAAGCTAAATGCCGCTTGAATCGAAAGGTCTCAGTTGGTAGAGCATCATGTAAGCTAAGCCACATAGTACATTTGAACTTCTCTGGAATGTTTGTGTTCCACAACCAGTTCCAATTACTGTTGGCATTCCAATTTAATGTTTTCTTTAATAACCATCTGTAACCCTCCCTTGCACTATACTTTTTTGTTGCTGCAGGCCACCACTCCCACTGTGGCTCCGACTCAGTCAAACTAGGATATCTCAGACCACAAATAAACTGCTTAATCTCATGCGGAATAGGCGTGGTAAGACTATCAACCTCCCAAGACACCCTTTTTCACAAGTCAGCCACCATGAAATCTGATTCAGAAATATGTACATAAGGAACAAGGTTGCAAAGCTTACCAAAAGGAGTCCACTCATCATACCAAACTGATTTGTGGACATCTCCAATATTCCAATGAAGCCCTTCCTTGAGATGCTCATAGGCACTAACAATGTTCTTCCAGGTAGCAGATGAAGAATTTCTACTGTTTCCGTTCATACCAGATTGATTCTTGAGATATTTATGCTTCAGAACCTGCACCCATAACTTCTCACTATTATTTAGACAATCACATACCAACTTTCCCAGAAGCGCCATGTTAGCACAAGAAGTATCCCTAATACCCAATCCTCCTGCCTTTTTAGGAGTTATGGCGACCTCCCACCTGACCAGAGGCAGCCCTTTTCCAGTCGCTTGGCCTTTCCACAAGAACTGTCTCATCAAGGAATCAATTTTATTACATGCATACTTCGGGAAAAGAGAAATTTGCATTTCATAAACTGGGATAGAGGCCATAACCGATTTAACAAGACCCGTTTAAAACTTAAACCGTATATTTTTCTTAAGACCGATTAAAACAAAACTTAAGTCCATACTTACAATTATATACATACATATACATAGTATTAACGTACAAGCATTTCATAATACAAATCATATCCCTCTTACAAATTATGAAAAGTTATAGGCGAGGAAAAACATAAATTCTAAAACAATACAAAATATTGTGTAAACAGAAAAATAATAAGTTCTTCCGAACTTCGTCGTCTATATCTTGAAAAAAAAAAGACCTGTAGCAGGGGGTGAGAACATTGTCCTCGTTGGTTCTCACTATAGGGTTTAGAGAATTGTTATAATAAGATACGTAAAAATAAAACTATTTTTAAAGTACAGTGATTAATAGCCGCCTTATGTATTTTTTCAAAACCAAAGATTTATATTAAAAAATCTGAAATCTTTTTTAAAAATTTTTCCTAGACAACATGAATGACCAAGCTATTCCAAGCATAGGTCTATGCTGAACCAGTTTAGTTTTTCATGCTTTACTAAACCAAAAACACAAACCATTCACAGCTTTCTGCCCATCACATCACGGTCATAGGCCCAAACAACTCAATCAACAGCCAATCCACCACAATCCAACCAATTTTCAGTCATAGACACAAGTAAGAAGGTTCAAACACAATCAAGCAATTACATCAAGTAGAGCAATTAGCAATTAGACATAATTATTCACATAGGTAAACCAATTACAATATGCACACCCAAACTGTAAAACCCAGAATTTTTGAAAAGTCTTATTATGAGTCAATTTTAATTTATTTATTAATTAAAGATTTTAATTTCAGAAATTATTTTTATTAAGGCTAACTAAATCAAGTTTTGATAATTAAATTTGGATTTTTATCTAATTTTATAATTATTGGATAATTTTCATATTTAAATTATAAAGTTTAGTAATGATAAAATAATAAAGATTTTATGATTTAATTTAAATAATTGAGATTTTAAAATTTAATACTTTAATTTTTATGAATGAAGAAAAATTAATTATATTATCTCTAATTCTCGAGTTAGAGTAATTATTTGAAAATAATTTGTCAGTTTATGAATAAATAGTGCTTTCCTTTAAATATAATTTTGTTGGATTAAAATTGGTTTTCAATTACTATATTATCCCTATTTTATTAAAAATTACAAAATTACTCTTGTACCTAATTTTATCTTAATCCTAAAACTCAACACACACGACCCTAACCCTAATTTCCCTTCCTAGCCACCACCCCATTAGCAAACACTCTCCACCCCCCGAACTTAAAACACACGCGCAACCACTAGCAGAGGAAGAGAGGGAGAATGGAGAAAGGGAAACTGGGAAGAGAAGGAGAAGGGGAAGGAGGGGAGGACGGCGCCGACGGGTGTCACTGCCACCGTGCCGTCATGTCACGCCTTGAGGGCTATCATGCAAGGGAAGAAGGAAGAGAGAGTGCTGCCGTGCGTCCTGCCACTGTCGCCCCCACCGATTCGCCGAACCCGTCACGCCTTGTCGCCAGCTGCGCCTCATCGCCGCCCATCTTGCCATTGGCTAGCCACCCACGCCAGAGGAGGAGAGAGAGAGATCGGACAGAGAGAGAGATGCGAAGAAGGAGGAGGATTTGCGCCGCTATTGCTGTCCTTGCAGTCTTCCCTGAGGGAAGCCAGCGCCACCACTGCGTCACCATTGCCGAGCCTCAGTGTCGCCGTCAAGCCGCGTCGGAGAGGAAGCGCCGCCGCCGTGCCTCCATCGTCATTGAAGATGCCGGTTGTTGCTGCTGCTTGTGAGAGAGAAGCGCATGAATCGGTGCTGTGAAGAGGGTTGTTTCTGCCACCATTGGAGTCCCGCTGCTGTTGATGCCATGGCCGCCGCACCTCTGGCCGCTAGGAACAGTTCTGTGACCGCTGAAGTCCAACCACAGTGCCCAGCCGCTGTTCGCGTCGCCGGCATCGCCTTTGTTAGAACCGCCGCCGTCACTGCCAGCTTCCATCTCCGTCGTGGTTGATTATGGATGAGAGGGGACGAAGCTGCCTCTGCCGCCGAAGAACGCTTTGCCGGTAAGGGTTTTAATTGTGATTTTCTATCCTTTTGGATTTTGATAAGGTTTTGATGCTGCGTGGTTATTATAGTTGATCCACCGAAGCTTCTGGCTGATACTGGAGCTGCTGCCAGGTCAGTTTGGGATTGCGGCTCGTCCGTTCTGCTGTTATCGGTTGAGTTTCAGAAATTGTATGATTAAAATGAAAGCTGCTGCGATGTCGTTTTGCTTCGTTTCTCGTGGTGAGACTAATTGGTTTCGTTCCTTGTTACCGCGATGCTCTATTAACAATTATGTTCTAATTTCATTTAATATCTATTTCGCATTAATCCTAATTTACATCAGATAAGTCGTCGTTGCTGTGAACCTTGATTGTCACTGTTGATATTGCCTGGAATAACTGAGGTTGCTGCCGCGAGTTAGGAATAGAAAGAGGACTCTTGACGCGTTAACTTTAAAGGGTTCGACTTTGAGGTAGGGTTTTTGTAAAAAGCTATTTTATATTTTGGAATTGTTATAAATGGATACTGATGTGAGAATGATATACCTTTAGTGATTGTGCAAGACTTATGTATTGTCTGGCTATTTTGGACGAATATGATTATATGTTTGATTAGATTATTATTTGGTTTTGATAAATGGATTGATGCTGAATTGTTTCTTTAAAGTTTTGGAAATGAGTTTAATCAGTTGATAAATGATTTGATCTTAAAACGGTTTCCTTGAGATATGAAAATGAGGTGGATGTTGGATTTAGCTTGCTTTTGAACTGATTTTGGGTTTTGGACCATTGAAAAGGATTGTGGATTGGTTTGGTTGGGACTCGAAAATGGTGGTAAAGTCCAAGTTTTAGGGGAGGTGCTGCCAAAATTTCTATAAAGATCTTAGTTTGTTTGAAAAGTTACTTAGAAAAGTTTGGATTTGAGAGATTGTATTATTTGATTTATTAAGGAAATAGTTATGTTTTTGAGTTTAATTTATTTAAGAAAAACTATATGTCTTGAGTTCGGTTTATTTAGAAAGGAATTATTTTACCATTTTGAATCACCGAAGAAAGTATTATGTTCTAATATTGATTTTAAATATAAAAACGGCTTATGCTTTTAGTTAGACTTAAGGATTTCAGTCAGAGGAACTTTTAGTGATTTTAAAGAAAATTGGACTTTTGATTGGATAATTGTGTTTGTGACATTTTGGAAAAAGTCAGAAAATTAGTTTTAAGAAGGAACCTGAAAGTGGTTTTGATTGAAATGGATTAGCTCCATTTTAAGTGAATTGGTTTTGAATTGGGTTGGGACTTGTGAATTTATATGATTCGGTTTTATAAAAAAATTTGTTTCTATTTACTTAAACCAAGAATCTATGATTTAAGAGTTTCAATAAATTTTTAAGAAATTGAGATAGGTTGTCCTTCCCTAAAGTCTCAAGACTTTGCCGAGAAATCTCTATTACCAAATTCTGTTTTAGAATGACTGATTTTTTTTGGATCTTTCAAAAGAGATTTTTAATTTGGCCTAGTTGTTGAATCGTTTGGAAATTTTAGAAGGAATGTTGTGGAAATGTGGCTTGTTTTGAAAGAGGAAACTTCTTTTGAGAAAGATGGCTTATAAGTTAGAGGTGATTTGAGAAATATGGATTTTTGAAGTTAAGACTGAGATGAATTAAATTTTATTTCAAAGAAAAGTGATTTGAGAAAAGTGATTTATGTCTCGAATGATGATTTTATGAGTTTTATGATGTTGGATGGTGGAAGTGCTATTATGTTATGAGCCAGAATGGCTGTATATTATAATGAATTATGGCTGATTGTGGAATATGTTATGAGCCGGAACGGCTGTATATGATAATGAATTATGGTTGATTATGGAATATGTTATGAGCCGAAATGGCTGTATATGATAATGAATGATTATTGAGTTGATAAAGTGATTGTTGCACTTCCAATTATCTGAGTTACGAGTTTCCCTGGGTAAAAGCAGTGGCTAGCAACCACGTGCTCCAGGTTGAGACTCGATACTCTGCCGACTCTATGTCGTAAGTGTAGCTGGACACTGTGAAAGTTTCGGACGAGCTCGCCCCCATGGATAAACACCAGTGTGGGTATTGTGTGATGATGATTATGATTGTGAATAACTCAAGTTGAGGATGCATGACAGAGGGACAGTCCAATGGTTGGCTACCAGGACTTGTCGGGTTAGCTTTATAACCGACAGATGAGACTCATCAGCCACTAGGACAGGCATTCATCATATGCATCTATGTGACATTGTTTGGGTGTGCATATTATACTTGGTTTGCCTATGTGATTAATTGTGTTTAACTGTTAATTGTTCTACTTGATGTTAGGGGTGTTCATGGTTCAGTTTTTTCATAAACTGAACTGAAACTGCACTAAACTATTTTAAATAGTTTAGAAACTGAACCAAACTACTTTGTCAAATAAGAAACTGGTTTTAAACCAGTTTATAATACAGTGCACCAGTTTAAACCAGTTCATAAAAATAAAACCAATTTTAATAGAAAAAACCAGTTTAAACTGGTTTATAGGCTAAAACTAGTTCTAACTTTTAACATATATAAAATTAGTTTTTACACTTTCTCTCTCCCCCTCTCTCTCTCTCTCCTTCTCTCCCCCTCTCTCTCCTTCCCTTTTCCCTCTCTCTCTCTCTTTCTCTCTCTCTCTCTTCTTCTCTCCCTCTCTCCCCTCCTTTCCTATTTCTCCCCCTCGCTCTCTCTCCTCTCTCTCTCTCTCCCTTCTCTCCCTTTTTCTCTTTTCTTCCCCTTTTCCTCTCTTTCTCCCCCTCTCTCCCTCCTTTCTCTCTCTCTCTCTCTCTCTCTCCCTTTCTTTCTCTCTTTCCCCTTTCACTCTTCCTCTTCTCTTTCTCTCCCCCTCTTTCTCCCCTTCTCCTCTCTTTGTCTTCCTCTCTCTCTCTCTCCCTTTTCCTTTTCTCTCTCTCCCCTTCTCTCATTTTATCTTCCTCTCTCTTCCCATCCTCTCTCTCTCCCCCACCCCTCTTTCTCCCCCTCTCTTTTCTTTCTCTCTCCCTTCTCTCCCTCTATCCCTTTCTCTCCCTCTCTCCCCTATCCCTATCCCTCTTCCTCTCTATCTCTCCCTCTCTCCTTCCTTCTTTCCCTCCTCTCTCTCTCCCTCTCTCTTTCTCTCTGTCTCTCTCACTTTCTTTCCCTCTCTCTCTTCCTCTCTCTCTTTCTTGCGCTCTTTCTCCCCTCCCTTTTCTCTCTTTCTCTCTCTCCTCCTCCTCCTCTCTCTTTTTTCTATCTCTTCTTCTTTTCTCTTTTTTCCTCTTTTCTCTCTCCCTTCTTTTCTCTCTTATTTTGGAAAAAAGAGGGAGAGAGAGAGGGAGAGAGAGAGAAAATGGATACAGAGTGAGAGAAGATTGAGAGAAAAAGAGAAAAGAGAGAAAGGAAGGAAAGAATGAGAAAAAAGAGAGAGAGGAGGGAGAAGAAAGAGAGAAAAGAAGAGAAAGAAGGGAAGGGGGGAGAGAGAGAAATAGGAGAGAGAAAGAGGAAAAAGGAAAAATAGAGAGAGAGAAAGATGAAGAGAGAGAGGAGGGAGAGGAGAGAGAAAAACAAAAGGGGAGAGAGAGAGAAAGAGAGAGAGAGAAAAAGAGAGAAGGGGGAAGGGAGGGAGGGGGAGAGAGAGAGAGAGAAGGGGGAAGGGAGGGGGAAAAGAGGAGAGAGAGATGAAGGGGAGAGAGAGAGAGAAAGAGTATATAAAAACTAATTTTAGAGTTTAAATAAAACCAGTTTTTATTTGGTTTAAAACTAAACTGAACCATAAAAACTGGTTTTTAATAAACTGGTTTTCATAAAAACTATGGTTTCAGTTCAGTTTTTATTTAAAAAAACTGGTTTATTTAAAACAGTTTCAGTTGAGTTTCAATTCAGTTCAGTGAAACCAGTTTTTTTGCACACCCCTACTTGATGTAACTGCTTGTTTGTGCTTGAGCTTTCCTACTTGTGTTTGCGACTGAAACCCTGTTGGATTGTGATGGATTGGTTGTGGATTGAATTATTTGGGCCTAGGGCCGTGACTGATTATGAGATGGGCCGAAGGCCGTGTTTGGTTTGTGTTTTTGGTTTAGAAAAGTATGAAAAACTAATTTGGTTCAGCATAGATAAACATTTTAGAAAGGCTTTCGGATTTCTTTTGAAGAATTAACAGTTTCCTCTTCCAGAAAGAATTTTGGAATTTTGATATTAAATCTTTGGTTTGAAAAGATGCATAAGGCGGTTATTAATCACTGTAACGGTTTTATTTTCACGTATCCTATTATAGTAATTTTGCAACCCTATAGTGAGAACCCTTTCAAGGACGATATTCTCACTCCCCTACAGGTGTTTCCTTTTCAGGATATGGACAAGGAAGTCACGAAGAGTTTCTTCTGTTTTCTGTTTATATGATGTATTGTATTGTTTTAGATATTATGTTTTCCCTCGCCTTTATCTTTATACCTTCTGTAAGAGAGATAGGAAGTGTATTAGTTAATGATTGTAAAATTATTATTATTATTATTATTATTATTATTATTATATATATATATA
>NC_029790.2:30340520-30347738 GCF_000816755.2 Arachis ipaensis
ATATATCCTTTGTAAGTATTGATATTTGTGTGGATGTATGTTATCTATTAAAAAGTCTCTTGAGCGGTAATACGATTTAAGTTTTAAACAGGCTCATATTTTAGTATTAAATATTATAAGAGTTATCGTAATACCCGAGCTATCAGAGTGGTGCAGCCAGAAGCGTGACATTTTGATAGTTAGGGTGTTACACAAACAATATCACATAGATGCATATGATGAATGCCTGCCCTATGGCTGTTCCTCAAAGATTAATGCAAAGTACTACTGTTTTCTATTCAATTCTTCTTATTTCGCTTCTAAGATATCCATTCGCACCCAAGAACGTGATGAAGGTGATGATTATGTGTGACGCTCATCATCCTTCTTACCAGGATTTGTTCAAGCCTGGAGATCACAATTTCGTGCACCAGACAGCTTTGCAGTTTCTTCAACTTCTTGTATTCCTTCCATTTTTGCATGCTTCCTTTCCATCCTCTAAGCCATTCCTGCCTTATAAATCCTAAAATCACTTAACACACATATCAAGGCATTGAATGGTATAAAGGAAAAATTAATATTTGGTAATTTAAAGGCTTGGGAAGCAAGTTTCCAATCATAGCACAAAATTAAGAAGGAAAATGTAAAACCATGCAATTTATATGAATAAGTGAGTAAAGAGTTGATAAAAACCACTCAAATTAGCACAAGATAAACCATAGAATAGTGGTTTATCAATCTCCCCACACTTAAACATTAGCATGTCCTCATGTTAAGCTCAAGAGAAGTTATAAAGGAGTGAAGAGGAATGGTAGAATGTATGAAATGCAACCTATCTATATGAATGCAACTACATGCTAAGATGTTTCTACCTACTTGGTTAAAAGTAAATAAGCTCTTCAAGGCAGACATAAATCAGATTTCACTAATTCAAATTATACAATAAAAGACAAGTAAACTTGTAAGAAGATAGCTCATGAAAGCCGGAAACAAAGAATCGAGCATCGAACCCTCACCGGAAGTGTATACACTCTAATCACTCAAGTGTTTAAGGTTTGATCTCTCAATTCTCTACTAATCTTATTTTCTAAGGCTTGCTCTTCTTCTACCAATCAACAAAGAATTAATGCATAGATACACATATCAAGAGGTCTTTTAAGGGTTGTAATGGGGTTAGGGTCAAGGTAGAATTGTATTTGGCCAAGTGGACTAAAATATGAATCCTTAATTAACTTAAACTTTTCCCACCTAACTTAAGACAATCCATGTAATCAAAGTACAAAACCTAACTATCCATTAACCATGTTTTCCACATATTCATGCATCCTGATTCGAGTACAGTACATATGCATTGCTATCACCATTTACTTTGGGACATTTTGTCCCCTTTTTTTATTTGCTCTTTTTCTTTTCTTTTTCTCCTTTATTTTTTTCTTTATATATATATATATATTTTTTTCTTTTATTTTTTTCAATGCATATGATTAAATTATTGAATGCATGAACATGTCCTAAATATTTCTTTCACATTTTCATAAAGAAGTTTAACATACTTAATTTCCAAAACCAAACATTTCCAAACCCACTTTTCCCACACTTAATTCATGAGCACTCTCACTAGTCTAAGCTAACCAAGGATTCAAATTAAGGACATTATTGTTTTCCGCTTAGAGTTAATGATGTGCTAAAGTAAAGAATAAAATGGGTAAAATAGGCTCAAATTGGTTTGCAAAGGATAACGAAAGGTTAAGGCCATATGGGTATGTAAGCTTCAATGAAACAAGGCCTCAATCATATAAGTGCATGCATACATCAAACCATGGAAATATAGAATTAAGCAAGACAAAGATCATAATTTTAGAGAGAAAAACACACACCAAAAAAATAAAATATTGGTTGATAAGATGCAACCAATCAAATAGGCTAAAAAATCTCACTGGTTTTGTATGTTCGAACTCTAAACCATGTTCCAGTATAATATTTCTTCAAATAAGTTTAACAAAAAATTTTATTCAAATTAGTGAAATACTCTAAAAAGTTTCTTAAAAAAGTAAATATTACTTCAACCAAGTAGTAAAATATGCACAAAATGTAACAAACATGCAATCAAATATGCAAATGCGACAACTAACTACAAAAAAAATTTAAACATTAGTGTTGAAAAAGAAAGTAACTAACCCATGGAAGTCGGTATCGACCTCCCCACACTTAAAAGATTGCACCGTCCTCGGTGCATGCAGAGATGTACAAGTGGACGGGTGGCTCCGCAGTTAGTGCTCTTTTTGTTCCTTTCCTTGCCGGTGGTTTGGGAGTAGCTTTCTCTTTACCCTTCTTGGTGGCCATCCTGAAAAGGGAAAAAGAAAGTAATTTTTAAAGCTAAGGGTTAGAGCAAGGAAGGGGATGGTACAAGTGATAATCAATGCACGGTAAAGAAGGATGTCGTTAACACATGGTCGCGACTACATATGAGAAGTTCATCAATGGAAATATAGCAAGTGCATGTGATGGCAAGTAGATGCAAGATGTTTATTGGCATGCTCGCAAAGGCATGAGTAGCATAGATCAAGCATTAAATGCCCAATTTGATTACCAACTCTTTCAAACTAACAACCTGTTTGTATTGACAATTATTTTTAATGAATTATATATAAAAAGGGGTTTTATGAAAAACAGACATTAGAGTAGAAGAATAAAATAATTAAATATGCACAATGCCATACGGACTTTTTCACAAACACTTAGCATGCATGGTAAATATGTTATGGAAAGTATTGAATTTGAACATGCAAATAACCCTAAAATAATTAATAATTGTCAAACAACTTCTAAACAATCCACAAGCAATTATAGAAGAAAATAATCACCCAATTAAATTTCTAACACCAATTAAAATAATGTAAAAAGAAAAAGAAAGAAAAAGAAAACATATATAATGAAAGGAAAAAGAAAAAGAAGAAGAAAATATAAATACAAATAATGATGGAAAGGTAAGAAGTGAAGAAGGAAAGAAAAAAACCTTGATGATGATGATAAAGGAAGAAGGTAGAAAGTAAAAAGTGAGAAAGAGTAAAGAAGGATAAAGGAAGAAGAAAGAAATAAGAAGGGAGAAGAAAAATTAGGATTTGGGGAAGAAAAGATAAGATATCTGGCGCTGATTTGGATAGGCTGTGCGGCGCATGCGACGCGGATGCGTGGAGCACGCGTTCGCGTGGTTGGCGTTATTTTCAAATGACGCGGACGCGGACGCATGACCTGATTTGTGCTATTGGCGTGAGTGCAGCCTTGCGCACGCATAACTTTCTGTTTCGTACGTATATTGCCAAAATTTAGGGTGACGCGTGCGCGTGGGTGACGCGCATGGGTGAATGGCTTCTATTTGAAAAATGACGCGGACGCGTGGGGCACGCGTTCGCGTGATAGGGCTTGTTCCTCCAGCACCATTCCAGCCCCACTCCATCATAACTCTCTGCCACTTACCTCTTTACGTTGATTTCGCAGGGTCACGCGTGCGCATGGGCGACGCGCACGTGTGGGAGGCTGATTTTTCAAATGACGCGAATGCGTCAGGGACGCGTTCGCGTGGGCATGCTTGTGCCTAAGGCACGCCTCCGGCCATGCTCCCGCGTGACTCTCTGCTTCTTTTCTTCTTGTTTCGAAAGCACTTATGACGCGGACGCGTCATGTGCATTTTTTTTATGTAGAATGCAGATGCAAATGCAGACTATATGCAGAGATTATAAGAAGAGTCACTTAAGAAAATAAAGTAAAATAAAATGAAACAAAACTAAGACTGAAAAAGAACGATCATACCATAGTGGGTTGTCTCCCACCTAGCACTTTTAGTTAAAGTCCTTAAGTTGGACATTTGATGAGCTCCCTGTTATGGTGGCTTGTGCTTGAACTCATCCAGGAATCCCACCAATGTTTGCAATTCCAATATCCTCCGGGATCCCACACTAGTTGCATAAATTCTTCAAGCAAGTTAAAGCAAGTGACAAGGCCCCAAGAGTGTTGATTGCCAGAATAAATTCCGGGGTCCTAAACCTTGCTTTTGCACCCGTCTTCTTGTTGACCATCATTTTTTCACTTGGGTGGTGAACAGTCGAAATTCTTACGGAGACATCCAAACAATTTCCTAGACCCATTCAATTTAGAATTATACCAACCCTTATACTTCAATTTGGAGCATGCAACCATATTGAACCTTGCATGACAACTCTTACCACTAACCATCTCCCTCTTACTCTTATAGCCACAAAGAGCTCTAAGTTGTCCATCCGTCTCAAGCAAAGTATATTCAAGTGGGCTAATTAAGCTTAGAGATGAAAGATTTACCCACTTGAATGAAGGAATGGACGGTGATGGCTTTGGGGGAGAGGTCTCCAATAACTTTGGCAAGGTGATTTTCAGCTCCATTTCATTGAGCTCTTCCTTGACAACTTCCACCTCCTTGCAAGCTTCTTCAATTTCAACCTCTTGCTCTCTGTAGCTTTCTTCCAATTCGATCTCTTCTTCATTGTTCACCAAGAGCATGGGAGGTTGTGCTTCTTCTTCTTTAATCTCCATGTCAAGTCCAATGGGAGAGGATTCAAGTGTAGATAAGAATTCATCAATGATTGAATTCATCTCTTGATCATCCCCTTCAAAGTCTTCAACCATGATATGCCTTGGAGGTTGTACACCCTCCTCAACAACAAATTCAAACTCCTTAGAAAGGGGTTCTATGACTGGGCTTTCCCATGGACGTTCTGCATCTCCTAAGTCTTTGACCACTTCTTCCTCTTCAATAATTCTGGCTTCCTCTACTTGTTCCAGTACAAAGTCATGCTCCTTACTGTCCACCGTTGTTTCTAGTGTCTCCTTCATGCTACGTTCTTCATTAGATTCTCCACATGAAACCATGGGGGTTTCTTGAGTGTCCGAACGTCGGGAAGCTAATTGATTTATCGCTTGCTCCAGTTGATGAAGGGTTGCATGAAATTGATCAACTGTTTCCTTGAGGTGAGCCTGTGATTCTTGGGTCGATGGATATGGACATGGTGCATATGGAAGTGGTGGTTCTTAGGGGTAATTGGATTGGAATTGGGGTGGATAAGGTTTAGGGTCATGTGGAGGTGAATGGTTGTGGTTGGCTTATGAGTATGGTGGTTCAAAGCTATGTTGAGGAGGTGGTTCATAGGCATATGATGGGGCTTGTTGGTAACTACAAGGGGGTCCACCATATCTATCATCTTGGTACGCACCTCGGAATGGCTCTTGACCATAGTAAATTGGTGGAGGTTGGTTGTCACGAAAAGATCCACCATAACTATTGTCTTGGTATGCATTGTAAGATGGTCATTGTCCAAGGTACCTTGGAAGGTGTTGTTGGCGAAAGGGTTGATCAGATCCTCATGGCTCCTTCCATCTTTGATTATTTCAACCTTGATGCATGTTCCTGTTATAGCTTCCATTCCTTTCAACAACATTAGAACCAAACTCAAAGCGACGGGGGTGAGAACTCATAGTAACTAATATAAATTAAAAACAAAAAATAAAAATAAATAAACAAGCAAAATAAAATATTTACAGTAACCAATAATAAGGCACACGTTTGCAATTCCCCGACAACGGCGCCATTTTGACGAACTGATTTCTGCCGGTAAAGAATTTTATAAAAATATAATCACATTATAAGTATAGTTTCTAAACCAACAAAAAATCCTTTCGTACAAAAGTTTTGGTTGTCACTTAAGCAAACCTAATAAAATTGATAATCGAAGTATTGAAACCTCGGATCGTCTCTCAAGGAATTGCAGGGATGTATGAATTATTATTGGTTATGAAAAAAGTATCTTTTTTGGTTTTTTAAGATAAGAAGCAACAATAGTAAATGGCAATGGAAACAAACTAACTATAAAAACTATTGGCAAGGTATGAGAACTGGAAATCCCATCCTAGTTATCCTTATCAGGTGTGATGAGAATTGTTTATTGCTCCCATGTAGTTAACCCTTACTAAATAAAGAAAAGTCAAGTGGACTAATCAATTTGATTCCTCAAGTCCTAGTCAACTCTTGTGGAAAGACTAGCTTTAGAGGGATCAAAATCAATAAGCAATTTCCAATTTTCAATCAACTGCTGAATTTGATAACTCAAGTGTCACCAATTAATCAACCAAAGCCAAAAAGGGAAAAAATATAAATTATTTATATTATAAATAGAAGAAAGCAATCATAAATCTGAAATACCTCAAATTGCATTTAAACATAAATTCAAATCTAACATGAAGAGTTCATAAGCCAAATTGGCTAAATAAGTAATTACCAAGAGAAATAGAGCAACTAAAGTAATAGAATAAATAAAAGTAGATAAGAGAAACTAAATTTAAAAGAACATAGAACCTGAAATGCAGAAGAAGTAAACCTAACTTTTAAGAGAAATCATAATCCTAAATCCTAAGAGAGGGGAGAGAGCCCCTCTCTCTCTCTCTCTAAAACTATATCTAAAACCTAAAATTATGAATAATGAATGTTCTCTCCATGAATGAATGGATTCTCCCACTTTATAGCCTCTAATATGTGTTTTCTGGGCCGAAAACTGGGTCAGAAACTGCCCAGAAATCGCTGGGGGCGAATTTTGCCACATGCAGGTCGCTGAATTGCGCAGATCCACGTGTGCGTGTGAAACCATGCATGCGCATCACTTATCGTCAGGGCAACTATAGCATATTATATATCATTTCGAAGTCCCGGACGTTAGCTTTCCAACGCAACTGAAACCGCCTCATTTGGATCTCTGTAGCTCAAGTTATGACCGTTTGAGTGTGAAGAGATCAGGCTGGACAACTTTGCAGTTTCTTCAACTTCTTGTATTCCTTCCATTTTTGCATGCTTCCTTTCCATCCTCTAAGCCATTCCTGCCTTATAAATCCTGAAATCAATTAACACACATATCAAGGCATCGTATAGTATAAAGGGAGAATTAATATTTGGTAATTTAAAGGCTTGGGAAGCAAGTTTCCAATCATAGCACAAAATTAGGAAGAAAAATGTAAAACTATGTAATTTATATGAATAAGTGAGTAAAGAGTTGATAAAAACCACTCAAATTAACACAAGATAAACCATAGAATAGTGGTTTATCACTAATTTAATAAAAAATAGAGATAAGTAAATTAGTTTTTCTTTATTTATAAAGTAACATTAAAAATATTAAAATTAAAACATATAAAATACTCATTATTTTAAATTATAAGAAT
>NC_029790.2:30347945-30352659 GCF_000816755.2 Arachis ipaensis
AATCATAATAAATCATAAATAGTTTATTAATAACTTTTTTTTTTAAATTCGGGGTTTTAGCGTTATGATATCTTCTCCTAGTTTGGTTCTTGTATCCTCTCATGAGGCTACCATTTAAGCATATTGCTAGGAGAAGAAAAGAAAAGTTGGCCACCTACTAAGTAGTTGATCCTAATAATAGAGGGTAGAGTTTAAATAAAAAACTGTGTTTTTATCGCTCCATCTCACAAAAATATAAAGTTCAGAATCCAAATGGAATAAACTATAACCTAAACCTCAATTTTTCTACAGAGAAAGTATCTCAAACTGAGAAATTCTCTCTTGATCAAGAACTTGCAATTAATCTTATATTTTACAGTATCTCAATATCCTTACTCTTATGTTATTACTCAAAACTTTGTTTGAGTAACTAAAGATATTTTAAATTTCATCTCATAATCTTTTAAAGATAATTGTAGTGATAAAAATTATTTATACATTGGTTAGTCCAGTAAACAAGTTTAGTGGTAAGTCCTCCTTGAAGACAATAAATCCATTGGTCAGCTAGGGTGATTCTATTGCCTAAGTCTTTGAAAAGATATAATTACTCGAATTTTAAAAACTTTAGCTGAATTAATCAGAGGAAAGAATAGTTTAATAATAGTAAGAAGTAATGATAATGAAACTTCTAATTTATCATCAGAACTACAAGTAGTAAAATTAGAAAAAAAATTTCATAATTAGTCTATAACCCTTATAAGTAAAAATGAAGTCTATAAAAGACAAGCGTTTTGGGAACAAAGAGATAATGAAATATATATGTTAGAATATAACTACCCAAAAACTAATAATAACCATATTATTAACATCCTAAAAGAAGAAAAACTAAAAGAACACCAAAAAATGTTATAAGTTTATTCATATAAGACTTATCCAAATAGGCAAATCCTAACTTTAGGCTAGGAATCAATATACCTATTTTAATGATTTTACGAGATACAAGATTCAAAAAATTTAGAAATTCGCTAATTGCTATACTAAAAGTAATTTTCATGATGGTGCAGTATTTTTTAATTGTTATCCAAACTTTTCTATGAGTCTTAAAATGAATATACCTCTGAACCTCTTAAATTATATATGAAGACACTCAAAGACATTATTGATAAAAAAATATGATCTTTTTGAAGTAATTTATAGAATATTACAAAATTATAAGGATAAACTACAATTTTAGGGCTAAAAGAGATTCATCAAAAGGCGAAACTATTATTCATGCTAATTTATGAAGGTCTTTTGTTCAAACACCTAAAAAACTCCAACATGAAGAACTAATGAAAAATATTCCAGAGGATGTAATAGAAGAAGAAAAAAAAAATAGAAAATACAGAAATTAGAAAAATTATTAGAGAAGGTCCAAACATTAGATTAAGAATGAATAGGTCACAATCAGTCAGAATACTGGATTAACAGAATAAAAAAAATTACTTCTAGACACTCTATAAAGAATTCTATTATAAACAAAAAGTTATAGGAATAAATGACAATAGACCAATTATAGTAACTTCTTTATATAGTTCAGAAACTAATTACTCACCAACTATCTCTCAAATCCTAAGAGTTATAATAAAAGAGGAACCTTTTGAAATTAATTAAATTTGGATTAGTAAAGATTTTAACGCAGAATATAATACAAAATTAAAATAATGATATTTTACTAGATATTATGAAAAAGAAATCATAGAAATAAGAAAAATTTTCTAGTTACTTAATAAAAAATAAAATCAATTTATACTTATTTGAATGGTTCAAAAATTACTTTTTAGATTTCAAAGAAGAAGAAGAAGCTGGTGGTGGTGCGGTGGTTCGGTGCGGTGTGGCAGGGCGGCAAGGCGGCAGGGTGGCGAAGAAGAAGCTGGTGGTGGTGCAGTGCGGTGCGGTGCGGCAGGCGGCAGGCCTCTAACAATGACTCACAGTTTTGGAGTCTCTAAAGTCACCAAGGGTACTGCTGGCAATGGAATACAATCTGAGTTTATGAGGTGGAGGAAGAGAGAGTCAGGGGAGAAAGAGAGCAAGCAAGATCTGAGGAGAGAGAGAGAGCTCGGGAGCAGAGGAGAGAGAGCTCGGGAGCAGAGGAGAGAGAGGGGAAACTCGTGCTCATCCACCGCCGTGCCTCTGCCGCCGAGAAACGCCGCCGCCGCCACTGAGATCCACCACTGTCACCGTCGAGCAGAGCCACCCCCTTCTTTCTCTCCCCCCGTTTCTCTCTATATCCCTTTCTTTCTTTTTTTTATTTATTTTATATTTATTTTATTTTATAATTTTTTACTGAGGGGTAATTTAGTAATAAAAAAATAAAATTAGTAAAAAGGATGATTTTAAAACAAACTAAAATTTTGGGGACCATTTTGTAACAAAAAAAAAGTTAGGGACGATTCCAATTTTTGACCTCTACATTGGGGACCAAAATCATACTTAACCCTAGATTTTACTATAGTTTACTTAGACGACATACTTGTATACTTTAAAAGAATTAACTAACATATTCAACATCTAAAAATTTTTACCAATATTATAAAAGAAAACGATCTTGTCTTATCTAAAAAGAAAATAAAAATATTTATAACAAGAGTAAGATTTTTGGGTATGAGATTTTTTAAAGAATAATTACTCCAATTAAAAGATTCGTTGAATTTGCAGAAAAATTTTGAGATGAGATTATTGATAAAAAATAACTATAGAGATTCTTAGGATGCCTTAATTATGTAGCATAATTTTTACCAGGAATAAGAAGTTTATTTGAACTTCTATGAAAGATTAAGAAGACAACCTCCTCCTTGGACAGAAAACATGTCTAAGATAGTTTAACAAATTAAAATTATAGGTAAAGAGATTCCTTGTCTAAATATACTAAACTCTAAGGCAAGTTTAATTGTCGAGATGGATGTCTCAGAATTAGGGTACGGATAAAGGTGGATTGACGGGGCTTAAGGTGGCTATGGTCCCCCCAAAATTTTTCAAAAAAAATTAGTAAATAGTAATAATTAATAATATTAAGTATTTTTTATATATAATATTAGAAAAAAATATAAGTTACAGAATTTTGTAAATTAAAGTAACTAAAAACTAAATTATATATTGGATATTTGGAGTATTGTTGCTCTTGTTAACAAATAACTCATTCTAATAATTAATAAAAATAGTTTTATTATACTAGACAGTAGCCCATATTATTAATTAAAGTAGTACTAGTACATCTTTCAAACATTTTTCTTCAAACTATGAGAGACATCAGCGCACACTTTCTCTCTTTTAGTGGCTCTCATTTGTGCAGACTTTTGGTCTTCTACTCTTCTCATTCTAATTTTCTTTCCATACCAAAACAAGACATATGAAGAAAAATCATTGAAGATTTGAAGTGAACAGCGAAATATTAACCATTGAATGCACAACAAAGACTCAAAGAGGTATATTTCAATTTTTTTTAAGTTAATAACAATGTCAAGTATTATTTACATTATTTATTTAAAATAATTAATTTATTTTTTTTATAATGGACAGTGTTCAAAGATTGAAGTGAAAGCAAAACTCAATAGAGTTATTTTTGGGTGAGACTTAAAACAAAAAATAATAAGGTAAATCAATAACTTTATTTTTAGTTATTATATATTTGTGTTTCTAAAATTATTTGTTATTGCTCAATAGATTTAATATTTTTTTTTTAAAAAAAATAACATATATGCAATTATCAGCTATGAAGATTATTAAAACAAGGCTTCGAAACAAGATGGAAGATGAATTTTTAGTAGATTATATGATTGTATATATTGAAAAGGAGATTACTTCAAAATTCACTTCAGAGATGATAATTGATGATTTTAGTTCCATGAAGTATCGTCGAGCAAATTTAAAAATACCAAAATCTTAAAGTATGTAGTTGAACATTGACTTTTATATAATATAATTACTCCTTTGATATATATGCTACAAATAATATTTTTATTAATTTTTGTTATATTTTATATTTAATTGGCCCCTCTTATGAAATTTCTGGTTCTGGGTACGGAGGAGTACTTAAACAAGTTCTTCCATATATATAACAAATTTGAGAGTAAAAGGGGAGATAGGGGTCTCCAAATAGAGGTAATAAGAGTGGTCTTACAGTGTTTAAAAAAAGTTTGATCAATGATGTTCTAATGATAAGTATTTGATCTATTTTTTCATAATACTCTATTTCCTGACGTAGTTTACTATTTTATTTTGCTTGTTCATAAACCGCTATATTCTGTAGCAATTTATGCTTCGATTCTGTTGAGCATAAACTATGGTGGGGTTGTAGCGGTTTATGCTTGTGTGAGTTTGAACATAAACTCGAATAGAGTATAGCGGATTAGGTTTAAGTGGATATTATTCGTAATTAGCGATAGGGTGGAACAGATCATAAAGCTTGGTAAGCTGATACGGTTTATATAGAGTTGAATCAGGACACGAATACATATATATATAAGATACAGATTAGTCAGACAAGATTGACACTCAACCCACACTTTATTTCATAGTTGTAAGAATCGGACCGGATCGGTCGGTTCGACCAAAAAATCGGTGAACCAGACCCAGAACCGGTCCGGTTGAGTGATGTAACCGAATAAGGAAGAGAGCCGTTTCGAACCGGGTTGAACCGGCTGGTTTTGATAAAAACCAAAAAATCGACGGTTTCTGGTTAACCGACCGGTTCAGA